>NW_020897753.1:2480335-2756793 GCF_003984885.1 Neopelma chrysocephalum | reverse complement strand
CAGAAATCCTGATCCTACACCCCAGAAATCCTGATCCTACACCCCAGAAATCATGACACTGGCTCCAGAAGCATTAAAATGATAAAAGAGGGGTCTGTATTTATTGTTTCCTAGGTTTTCTTGGTTATTTGGAGCTTTTAGGAGGGACTCTGTCACATTCTCAGCATTTTTTCTGAAGCTTTGACAAGAGGCACTTCGCATCAAGTGATTCCGGTGAAACCCAGGATGGCTCTGCAGTTACCTGAAAACACAGCAGAATTTCATCTTTGCTTCAGAAAGTAAAAATAATGATGACTTGCACATGCTGCTGGAGAGTTGAGGCCGTAAGAAAGACATCAAGGAGCATTATTGCTCCTACCCAATCCTGAGAGCGGGCACCACTGAGAATGGCAGATGGCAAATCCTGAGACAGCTCCAACTGGCGATAAGACTGCCAGGAGGGGTACAGGGATGGAGGCTGAGGGTACAGGAACAAGAACATGGGTAAAATAAGCAGAGGTGACTGAACATGAAAAAAGGCACAAATATAAGGAGGTTAAGGGCAGGGGAAAACTACACCATCTCCTCCCTTCCCTTGTATCTTGGTTTCTACTGGAGCAAAGCTGGACAAAGACCTGTGCATATTATTTAAATGTCCCACAGCAAGCCCTGCTCCTCACAGCCACCAACCCTCTGCTCAGAAACGAAGTGAAAAGCAGATCTGTCATCCCCGGAATCAAGCTGGAAGTCCTGGAGTGCAACAGGGGAACACAGCCCATCCCAGCACTCCTTTATCATGGTGCTTTCCAGCCATTCCTTGAGAAGAAACTGAGAGTCCTTTAGAAAAACAGTCTGTGTTTTGAGGGTAGGGACAACATGGCAACACTTCTCTGCTCAACAAAAAACTTAGAGCGTCATCTTTCCCATCTAATTTGCTTCAGACCGATAACTAATAGAGCTGGTAAGATCTGAGCAGTATTACCTTCCCAGAGGAACCTAATCTTAAATGCCTTAAATCCATAGTTGGCACTTCTGGAAATGACCTGATTTTCCAATGTGTGGAAGACAAGCAACTCAGTCCTCAGGAATATCTGCTTATCTAATCACCTGAACCGGTATCATGATGCCTCTGGGAAACTTGTTCTTCAGTTTTTAAGTGCAGCAACTTGTTATTTCACCCTGTGAAAGTCATTGGGTGGTGTAAAGCTTTAAGCATAAGCTTCACAGGTTTCTGTTCCCAGAAATGCTCTCAGGAAGAGTGGAAGATCCCTGGGCATATTCTAGGAGCAATCTCATTCAGATCCCCATCAGGCTCTAAGCATCTTCCATTTCCTCATCGACTTCCTCAAAATCCAGACCTTTTCTTAAACTTGCTGCAGGTAATCCACAACTAACTGGAATTGCATAAGAGGTAGAAGAGATCAAGACAGAGATAAAATCTTAGGAGTTTTGAGGAAGAGATTTCAGAAACTAGACAAAATACAGTCAAAATTCAAAATACACATTACCACACAAGCATGAGTACCTGTGTGTACACATATGTGTCTATATGAGAACAGAATACTATAAACCAGAGGAAAACTATTCCAACAAATAGAGTTTTACTGCCAATATGCTGCATTGTAGACCTAAGTGGCCTCACTTCCTGGACTAGATAGTCCAGAAGTTGTTTCTAACTGTGAAGCACATAGCTGTAATCCATAACTTTCTTCCTGTTATTAACGAGACACAAAAGCTGAGAGAGGAGAGACTGGCAGAGATGGACCAGAGGTGGGCAGGAGGTATGGAGGAGGTGAATCTGGAATCCCTCCCTGTCTTTTTATGCCAGGAGGAACCAGACAGGGAAGCTGGCTGCAGGACAGGCTGTTATCAACTCCCATGATTTGGAGAGTTGCATCATTATTTTTTAAATGTAAAGACTTTGTGACTCATGTACTTCCAGAAGACTGAATGATCTTTTGAAGGCTAAAAGAGGGCAGCATCTCCCAGTGTGATGGAGCATGGTCAAATAAATCCTACTGAGGACAAATATCTGGATATCTTCTTTGAGGTTTAACCATTCATGTCCTACTTTGTCTCTCAGCAGCAAAGCACAACCTCCTTTCCCAAGCCACTTGAGGCTTCGAGTCCTATAATGCAATGCCTTTGGAGACGGAGCAATGCAGAAGAGAGAGAGAGCACTGAACAATTTAAAGTAAATCTAGACAGATGTGCAGCCAGCAGGATGACAGGCACAGGAATGTCTTGGTCCATGGAAAAGCAAATCAAACAATGATTATTCCCTTTCTCCCCAGGATATCATTAAAACTCTCTCTGTCAGTGCAAAGGTATCCCCAAGCAAACACGAAACACAGCTGATTGCAGAGACAATGTCATTTCTGGAGACTCAGGGGCAGCAGGGCACCAGCAGTTCAGAAACCCCTCTGCCACAACCAGGTACAGGTTGTTCACTAAATATGAACAAGGCTGCTACAGGGATGCAGTTCAGGTAAATATTTGGACCATCCCTCTGTGTGTTAAGGCCTCCTGCTTCCTCTGCAACTGCTTGTATGTCAATGAATGACTCTGGCCCCTCTATATTTTTCACAAGCCAACTTTAAATCACAATTAATAAAGGCATCTGTTTCTTTCAGTCATTTCATTTTACTTAGAGGAGGTAGATATGACATAGTATCCCTTTCAATAGCTGCTTGGAGAGTTGCTCACGTAAAAGAAAGGGCAGAGTAAGCACTGCCTAATTAAATTTCTCCTGTAATTTTAGCTCTCGGGGATCTCTTTTTCAGCAGTGTGTAACTGTCATTTTAGCCTACAAGAAGCAGACATTTTCCTCCACCATGGAGTAATGTAGGCACCCTTGAGATAACAGCAAACACAGACCTGAGCCATGAAAACCCCACATCGGTTTAATACCATAATGTAACATAAAACGTAACATATAGCGACTGTAACATAATAGTGCAGCTGTATTAGAAATCCCCATCTGACCGATTAGAAACACTCATGCTGCTTTCATCTCATGCCCTGCGGCCAGGCTGTAGCACTGGGGCGGTATAAAACCCAGCTGAGCAGAGAAGTTGAACTGTCCATGCAAGCGGATCTCGGCACAGCCCAGCTCCCTTTCCCCGGCGCAGCTCCAGGTGCCCATGGCACGATGCTCACAGCCCGCGCGTTTCTGCTCGAAACTAAAAGTGGGGAGAGACTCCAGAGGGGACAGACCCCTGCCAAGCCTCGGGCTCCTCCAGGACGCCGCTCCGGCTCCCCACCGGCGCTCAGAGGGAGCGGACACCCCGCACGCCCGCGGAGCGAGGGCGGTGCCTGCGGGCGGCCGCTGCCCGGGGGAGGAGATGCCGGGGAGGGCAAGTCGGGCTGGGAGGAGATGCCGGGCTAGAGGGGAGGGCGCTCCATCCCTCCCTCTGTCCCAGACGGCGGGGCTGTGGCGGCGCGGGCGGGATGTGGGCAGCGGCCCCTCTGCTGCTCCTGCTCCTGTTCCTGCTGCCGCTGGCGCTGGCGCGGCGGTGGCGGCGCGGGGCGGCGCGGCTGGAGCCGGCCGGGCGGGCCGTGCTCATCACGGGCTGTGACAGCGGCTTCGGGCACCTGCTGGCGCTCCGCCTGCACCGCCTGGGCTTCACCGTGTTCGCCGGCTGCCTCTGCCCCGGCGGGGACGGGGCGCGGCGGCTGCAGCGGGAGGCGGCGGCCGAGCCCGGCCGGCTGCGCGTCCTGCGGCTCGATGTGACCCGCGCCCGCGACGTGCGGGAGGCCAAGGAGATGGTGCTCAGCCACCTCCCCGAGAGAGGTGAGGCCGGACGGGGGGGGGGCGGGGCGGCCGCCGGGGGTTCAGAGACCACGGGGTCCCCAAGACGGCGGCTCGGTTCGCCCGGGACTGCTGGACTGGGGAGCGCCGTCGCTGATGGTGCTAATTGCAGTTACCGCTGTGGGTAATAGCAACAATACTTTGTGTTAAAAAATGCCTCGGTGTGTACACAAACTGGGGCTTGTCCGATTTTTGTACAGCGGGTGCGATTTTTGTACAGCTTCGCCTTCCCACCAGGAGAGGAACTCCCCGAGTGCAGCGTCCCCGAATCCCCTCTGCAGGTATCCCACAGGAGGGAACGGCAGAGGAAGCGCAGAACAGCTGTGCAGGCGTAGAGGGGTGGGAACGTGATGGATTTCTGGGCAAGACTTGTGGAAAGAGGAAATAAGTAGAAGAAGTGCAGCGAGGGCAGCGCCCGTGCCATACCAGAGCAGCTGCTTCTCGGAGCCACTTGAGGTTGGTCAGGCTAGTCCCTGGAAGGGTTACTGAAAGGGAAACCTGTCGATTACACACCCTGCAGGGAGAGTGCACCCCGGGGAATGGATAGATTTAGCTTCAGAATAATTGCAGACAACCTAAATCCTGGGTTATCCCTTCAGAACACGTGACACAGCGCAGGTGATGGGGCCACAGAACCTCCTTTCCCGCTGGGGCTGCAGGGCGAGAGCCACCCAGGGCGATTCCGGGGATCACTTGGCGCAGAGCACATTCCTCAGGCTGTTTCCCTCAGAATTACAGACAAATACTTCCTGCTCACACAGGGCATAAAAGTGGAGAATAAAGCAGGCAGAGCAATAATGAAATGCAAGGCCTCTGCCCGCCTGGCTCATCTGCACATTGGGAAGGGGATGAAATGAGAAGTGAAGTAAGGCGCCGCTCCTTAAGTGCGTGTATTTATGGTTGATCTTGACCTTATCTGATTAAGAGTAAGAGGCCTCCCCTCTCAGGCTTTTTGTCAACCTGCAGACACAACACAGATGACTCACAAAAGCCCTTACAGGCTCCATGGGGGCCGGGTCACCTGAAACTCTGGGTTTGAGATGATTTATCCTATAATTCTGACAGCCTGTGCTGTGTCGTGTTCACACGCAGTGTCATGTTCATGCTGTCCTGTAGACCCTGGAATCCACAGTTCAGGACTAACTTGCTGGTAGAGCAGAAATCCAAACTACTGGTAACGCACCTAGCTGGGTATTCTGCCACTTCACGGTTTGTTTCCCTATAAATATTTGCTCTATTCTGAACTGTGAAATTATGTAGATCTGAAAGGACGGCAGATCAATTCTGTGCTATGTAACTCATTCTCTAGAGTCAAGTAACTGTTGCTCCATGAAGCTGCTGGCTCTGGTGCCCTCTTTTTTCTTTGGTTGTTTTTATGGCTTGTGCACCCATTAAGATGAATTTCTAAAGTATTTAGAGTCCTTTCTTGCTTAGAAAGAAGAAAGTTTGTGCACATTAAAGTCAATATGAAGTAGACCAGGCCTTTGGAGCATGTTGATTTGTAACTCTCTTAGGCTCTACAGCACACCTCAGAATTTTTCTGATTTTCTTCTCTTTCAGGCAGGAATTTCTCCTCCTTTTCTTGGCTGTTGTGAGTGGGTGATATGTAGCTAGCTGGAAGGGAGGGATATTAGTTTTAGTCCTACCTCCTACTCCAAGGTTATTAAGTACTGTCTTCCACTTAATTAAGATTTTATATTCATGGAATTCAGCCATGGTACAATATTTTAGCCCAGATTCCCTATACAAATAGACTCATCCTTGCAATGAAGACAACCACAGCATAATATTCCATACGAAGGATGGTGACTCATGAATGTACATAAATAAAACTCAGGAGTCTCATCTGGCCTGCTACCATCCTGCATTGCCACGGATGGAGGGGGTTGTTCCCTCTCTTCATTTTTCACTGGGAACATGGCAAATGTTTCCTTCCTTTGGCTAGTTTCCTTTAGTATGGGTTTGGAATCTATCAGGAGAGAGCCCGTCATTCTCACATGGGCTCAGGTTTAGATGAGAAGCTCCAAAGATCAGTGATGCCAAGTATACTTGTCAGAGTTTAGGGAGTCTGGCCTAATTCAGGTATTAGCTGTGTGTTGGCATGTGCACAGAAAGAGCCTGATTTTCAAAAGCTTTTGGAAGCACACAGCTCGACTGACTTGAATAGGAGCAGGACTTTTTAAGAGTTTCTGGAAAAACATCAGGTACATCTTTGGCCTAAAAAAGGACTTCTGATATGTTCCTTTTGGTCAGCGTGTCACGAAGTAGAAATTTTTAGGGAGCTTATGTGAGAGCTACTGTCCTTCTCCTGAAAGCCTCATTAATCTTCAGTTTGGTTTCCTAAAGTGGTTCTTTAGATTCATGGATGTATCTTTTAATCTTTGTCCTTGGGATCCATTTTCCCAGCATGGAAATCAGTGGAAATCTCTTTGACATCCTGCTTTCCGACATCCAGTCCTGCTTCCCAGTTTATTTATTCCCTGCCTGCTGTAGCATAGTCTAACACCCCTCTTCCTAAACTGGGCTTGGAATGAGTTCTGTTTTGACAGTCTGACACACCAAACATCAGCTGCTTTTTCCTAAAGCGTCTGTGCATGGACACTGAGGAAATGTGACGTCTCCCTCCTTCAGCTGTTTGATTCTTGTACCTTGTCCTTCTGGATTTCCATCTGTATTTCGTAGGTTACCTGAGCTGCTTTTGTCTAAGCAAATATAGAATATATTTTGTACACACATTTACAGCACTGATTTTTACCACAAACATTTCAGAAAAGAAGGACCAAAGCAAATTCAACTACCCTGAGTACAGAGCTGGGCAGATTGTTTCTTAAGAGGTAGGAAATATTCTAAGGAAGTGGAAAAAGGGAATAATGAACTGTTTGTTATTTGGGTCGAATCTTGAGAATTGGTTCAACTAAACAAAGTGGCAGGAAAAATTCTGGAAAATATCAAAACATTTCCCATTCAGGAATGCCAAAACATTCAAAGAAATGATATGTTTTGCTTGAGGGCAAACAAAATGTTTTGAGCTGACCCTGAGCAAAATGTGTTTTTATGTTTTACTTAATCTTCTCTTCACAAAAATCTGTTTCAGTTTAACTCAGGCCAGCTTTTCTCCTCTTGGCTTTTGATTTGGCTGCCGTGGAGAAGGAAGGGGCCATTATTCTGTGAACTCAGTTCATACACACAGGCTGGGCCCAACACTGACCACCTGGAGGCTTTGAAGCACAGGAGGCTGGAGAGAAAACTTAAGCCTTGCAAGCTAAATTCTGTGTTTCACAGTTCAGAGGAAGAAAATCAATTGTCTGAAGTTTAATGGCTGTGTTCCTGAAGCCCTAATGAATTCAGGGATATCTGGAGCAAGTGTTCTTGCTGTGCTGCACAGGGTGCAGTGGCAGAAGGAAAATAACTTCTTTAATTAGAAAAGGTAAAGCTGAAGATAACAGGGAACAGCTTTTACAGTGATGCCAGGCTTTAGTTTGTGTTGTGTTAGAGTTGGGTTATGTAAAAATAACCCTGAGTACAGAGACCTCCAGCCTTGAGCAGACACAGATGGGGGGTGCAGCAACTCGATCCATTTGCAGATTGGATCATGTGCAAGTAAAAAATATTGAAAATTAGCTTTTACAGAGGACTCTAATCCATTGATCTTGAAGCATTTCTGGGAGGTAAGTCCCATGGGGCTGGTTCTGTTTTAAGAAGGAAAATAAAGCTAGAGAATGATGGAAAGGTCTGGAACAACAGGGCAATGGTAGGGGGAAGAAGGAAGTGTAAGGTGCCCAATTCCAGTGGCCAATTTTTTGGTCCATTTCCTCTCCTCTGTCTGCTGACATTTGGGGCCATGGAAAAGAAACGAGTACAGACAAAACTGCTGCATTACTAGGGCATCAGTCCATCTGTATCTAAAGTTACAAGAGAGGTGCAACATCCAGGATTGCTGTGTGACAGGCTGCAGAATAGTGATTTAGTCTCTGGAGGACAGAGTTATCCAAGTTCTCTCTGGTAAATTCCAGATCTTGAGTGTTTTGCTCTGCAAATGAGATGTTAACTAAAAGAACTTTGTTTCTTTCTCTGTTTAAACACCAATTTGATTAGGTAATAAAATAATGTGTATATGTTAGAAAAGCTTACAGAGGTCTGCTTTACAGACTAATTCAAAAAGTTTTCTGTTTCAGCTTTAACTATTGTTGTGAGCGAAATCTGGTGTTGGCAGTTCTTGGCAGGGCTCTGGAAGGACCAAGATACCATGGAATCATTGCAGTAGTTTTGTCAGAGGAGATCAGAAAGAAAAGGCTTCAGCCCAAGCATCTCTGCAGTGCCTTCTCCTGGGTGATCAAACGTCCCCTGAGAATAACTCTGCTACCACAGGTCCAGAAGGCTCCAGCTGGGTCAGCATCACACCCCTGCCCCAGACTCTGTGTCCAGAGGAAGGCAGAGAGGCACTGAAACCTGCTCTGCCCCCCAGAAACCCAGGCTGAGAGATTTGCAGAAGGCATGGCAAAACAATCCTTTGCCTCAGACACACACATAAGAATTGTTTGAAGGAAATATCTGAGCCAGTTGTCAAGGCTGGCAGAACTAAGCTGCGAATGCAGCTGTTTCAGTGCAGGTCAGGCTGCCCTGGGTACTCCTTAGTTATGCTGCTGGTCACCCCAGAAACGCTGCCAGTCAGGATTTGAGGATGAAAACACAAATGTTTTCAAAACTGTACATCTACAGATCTGTGCTGTGAAGGCATGGAAAGTCAGCATGGCTTGATCAGCATTTAGGCAGCATGTCAGCTCCAACCTGAGCACTCCTCACTTCAACAGACAGGCATTTCCAGCAGCTGAGCTTGTTAACGCTGTGCACGGCTCACATGAAATGTGCTGTGGCTTTGGGCTAAAGGGCTTCAAACTTTCTGTCACAGAGATCTGTCAGAACAAGCTTTGCTGCCAATAAATTTCTGCTTGTAAATGCTGAAATCTTACTGTGTTTGAAAGGGTGGGGCTCCTTAGCACCAAAACCTGTCGTTATGTGGGTAATAAAGCTGTTTAAGGGTACAAAATTTAAAAAACACTGTAGCCACTAACCTTGCTTGATTACCCAATGTTGCACCCATGTACCTGATTCTGGCTGATTTCAGAAGGAATCAAAGCTCAAATCCTAGAAAAGGATCCAAGACTTAGGCTCCTAAATTAGTCGGTCACTTTGAAAATAGTACCCCTTAGCCTTTAGACTGCTTAATATAATTTTCACAAAGCTGCTCATAGCACACAGTGGGATTAAAGTAATTAAAATATCATGGCACACCACACTGTCAGTAAGATTTAGTCTCCCAGATCATATTACTCATAAATAACTTAAGATGACTATAAAGTGAGCGATTATTAAATAGCACTGAGAGTCCCTGCCCATGGCAGGGCGGTGGCACTAGATGATCTTTAAGGATCCTTCCAACTCAAACCATTCCATGTAGTCCAGATAATGGCCACAATTGCATTCCTTCATTAAACAAAACATGCCTGCGCTTACAAGCAGAAAAGACAAAAATATAACACAACTATATGGTTGTTTCCGAGGGTCCAAATCACCAGAGTTGCTTTGTTTTCTAGTGGTGGTTGTTTCTCAGTTAAAGACGCTTGTTGAGACATTTCTCTTCCACAGGTTTCTGGGGGCTTGTCAACAATGCAGGAATATCAACTTTTGGTGAGACAGGGTGGCTGTCTATGGAGACATATGAAAAATTTGCAGATGTGAATCTCCTTGGGAGCATCAGGACAACCCTGGAATTTCTTCCCCTTCTAAGGAAATACAAGGGTAATGCTAATCCACTGTTATTTAGAGTTGTAGAATAATTAGCTTACTATAATCAGGGTAATGTAGCATCTATAAAAGCAGCTTTAATTGTCTCTCATTGAACTGAAATGACAGCCTCCTTCTGTGTGGCCTGAAAGAGCAACTTGATCCTGAAAAGAGGGTAAAGTCATAAGGGCAAAAAATATCCTTAAAGATTCTGTCTTTGCAGTACACTGAAGTATTTACAAATAAGGATTTGTCTCAGTGTTTGACTCAAAAAAAGAGAGGAAAAATGTTTACAGGAGATCACTAAGCCCAGGCAAGACTTTGTAAGCACTGACAATGAGAAAACACAAAGATCCAATGAACTGCTTAATGTTATTACTTAGGCTTTACTATTTTACTGTTTGGCAATTAGGAGAGAAAGGATGACCCTGCAGAGGTGAACTAGAGACATCCAGCTTCCAGTTCCAGGTCTAGCAAGATCCTCTCTGTGACCTTGGGCAGGAGACTTCAAGTATGTGAAACAGTGTCATACACAGAGAGACACAGGTATCCAGTGGGATAAATGCGTTTGCATGGACCTCCACACACGTGGGCTTTATCCTTTCTTCTGAGAAGAAATGGTTTCATAACCCTCTCCAGCATGGCAGCACATCTCAATTGCTTTGCAGTTTGTTCCCTACCTGTCTCCATCTGTGTTTGGGAAAGAGGATACCCTTTTCCTTTCTCCCACTGTTGCTTAGCTTGTGTGTATCAGCTCTAAGAGATGAGGACTTGTGCTCTGTGTGTGCAGCATCAGGCACAGGAAGGACTGGGTCTCATCTGGAAGCCCCAGATGTCACTGCTACACAAACTGTTGGTAAGATAAAAGCATCCCCTTTTCTTTCTGGCTACTCTGCTTCTTTCTGCTTGGTTGCCTTTGGTTAATGATATTCTGACACAAGAAGAAAGAAGCCTTTAAATACTGCGAGCTGGATGTGTTTTTGTAAAAGAATGTGCTATTGTATATACCCAGTGAGTGTGTTATGTGGCCATTACACAGGGAGACATCCCTTTTTTCCTGTGATGTCCTGCTTACTGCTAAAACTCTGTGATGCTGATCCACCAGAGGCATTTCTCTGACTTCCTGAATTGCACGGGGTTACTTCGAAGCAAAGAGGACTAATTGTGTGTATGATATTAAGTACATGCATAAACTTTTAGAAGATTGAGGTCTGGATGGCTGCACATACACAGCTCAGAGGAGCACTCTGCATCTCACCCCTGGCTGTCAATGCTGCCTTGATTAACTGCCTGCACTCCATTTTCAAGCACCACCTATGCAGGAGAGGAGGCCAGGGCACTTTTAGGAAAAACCCAAGGTTTCCTGTCTCCTTCCTTGCAGGAACAGCCAGGACAGCTAAAGCTCATGTTCTTGGGGGAGCAAGTGACCTCTCCAAAAGAAAAGCCTGAATTACAAATGTTAGTGTGTTCTCCTGGAAAAGCTGGGTTTCAGTTACCTGAGGCAAAGAGAGAAGGGAAATGATGTGTCTTCCATCCTGGATGTGGGCCCCAAATAACTTGGCTACTGGACAAAGGAGGCAGAGGCTGTTCTACCATCACTCACCCTGAAGGAAGCGGCTTGCTGCCATTTTAGGATGGGCAGCTATTCCAAGAAAAACTTCAAGATTATTAGTACCTGTAAAGAGAGGTATTGCCCTCCAGCCTAGAACTTAAGCGTCCTACCCTGAGAGGAGCAACATTTCGCCATATGTTTTCCAGCCTGCCAAGTCAGCTGATGCAGCATCTTGATCAGCAAGCTGGTAGTTCTTTTCCTCTTACTGTGTGTAAGATTTATTCAGGACACTATGTAGGAAGGCAGGGAACCTAATTCAAAATGACAGATTTCACAGCATTCCCATGACACCCTTTTGATATCCCACAACCCTATTCCTTTTGGTCAGACCTGGGGCCCAGATGTATCTGCATCTGTGGCAGCAACAGGAGTGCAGCTGCATTCTCTGCTTTGTTAGAGACAAGGCCACCTTCACCCTCACCTCTGGTATTTACATATCCACATTCACACATTCCATACTCTATGTATGACTATGTGACAGAAGTTGACAAGTAAACAATGGAAAGGAAGCACAGCCCAGTGCCTCAGATCAGAAATCTCTGCTATTAAGGTCATGCCGGCGCTCAGCAGGAGCTATAAAGGGGGGAAAGCAGCACAGATCAGGGAAATTATAACAAAGCAGTGTAATGCTGCACACATTTTGTCAAGTCACATTTCCTTGGTGAGGCTTATCAGTGTTCAGTCTGACTTTGACTTCGTGTGCACAGTTATAAAGGCGTGTCTCAGTGCAGAGACATCATTAGCACAGGAAAAATGGTATTAGTAACCATATATCCAGCTCAGGGAAAATCATCTGCTCCTCTCCTCTCCTTTGCAGTCTTCTTCTTACTAGTGCAGTGTTTTATTACTACTTTTCAGTCTAAAGTTTTTAGGGGACTGCTTTGTTTCCACCTTTTCCATCCTATCTCAGAAGGAATAAGCAGCACGCTGGGAGTGTGTTAAACTTTGGCTGGTCCAGCATCTGTCACTAGATGGAAGGAGGGCAGGTTTTTGTGTGAAGTTCTCTGCTTACAGAGCTGAGTGCACTTCTGTGCTGGGGACCGAACGCTCACACTGCCCAGCTTTGGCACACTCTGCAGTAAAGCAGCCTCGTAAATACCACAGAATTAGCAGCTCAAAGCCTGAGGTAAACCAATTCCACATTAAAGACTGAGAGTGAAGTTATGTGATTTGAATTCTTTTCTTTCCAGGACGTATTGTTTTCATGTCCAGCATCATCGCTTATTTTACTCTGGGAAATGGCATTTATTCCATGACCAAGGCAGCAATTGAAAAATTCTGTGATGCTCTAAGACTGGAAATGAAGAAGTTTGGTGTCCAGGTGAGTGATGTAACAAGTACCTTGTGTGAAACTCCATGCTACTCCTAATACTCATTTTCACATGAGAAAGACCTATCCCCAAACCAGCACAAGGTGGAATTTTTGGCCAAGGGAACAAGTGTATGCAAAATAATATCCAATCTTGTGCAAAGTAAGCTCTGTGCATCCAAAGTGACAAAGATAAAGATCAGAACTGAATCCATGGGTGCAGCTTCCCTTCGGAAAGAGGTGGTTTCTCTGTGGCTTATCAGTCAGCTGGAAATCACACAGAACAGCGGGCCTGGGTGATGTTTGCAGTTCTGAGAAGCTGTGGGACAGCAGGTTTGTGTGCCAACACTGGAACTTGCACATTTTTTCCACATTCTCTACAGTGGAGAAACTTCCTGACACAGGCCTGCCTGAGCACTGCCATATTCCACACAAAGCTTGTAACAGCACCAAATAATTCAAATGTTCCCTGGGGTGGCTGCAGGAGCAAAGAGCCCAGACCCTGAGTGCTGTGCAGGGAGAAGAGGGGGTTTGTCACCTGCCCGAGGGGTTCCTTCTCTTCTCTTACAACATCAGTGCTTAAAAGCTCCTTCCTTTTTGTGAGAACAGCAAGAGGCATTATTGTGCAGAGTAATTATGTTTTTATTCTCTTAACCTAAGAGGCTCTAAGAGTGCTCTTAGTGCCCTGCCTAAGCAACACTGATAGTCAAACTTGAGGCTTAGATCACTAAGTAGCTTCACTAGGCTTTTTCCTTGGAGTCACTCTACTGTTGAAACACTCTCCTCAAACCCTAAAAGTCTTCCCTGGAGGGTTTACATTGGTGCTCTCTTTACATACACAGATTTACAGCATTGTTCAGAAGCTTTGTGTTGGAAAAAAATTACAGCTATGCACCTATTAACCACCCCGGTGGATAAACACAAAATACTATAAAATGCTATAAAATGCAAGTGATTTTTATGGATCCTAATTCCACACAGCATGATGAGGATTTCAGCTGATTAGCTGAGGATAATCTCAAATGCATGGAAGAGCTTAGTTTAACAAGTTAGCTACTTCGATAGTTTTGGGATTTTTACTGTTCCCCTCCTTGGAACAGTCCCAGCACACACAGTGAGCCAGGCTGACAAACATTTCCAGAACGTCCGTGAGAGCTATTTTTCTGTTTCTCGCTGTATGCAAGATGCTGGCTGGCATTTGCCTGAGAACCTACCCTGTGGAGAGTCTTCAAAATACACAGTCCTGCTTCCCTGTGCTCCCTTCCCCTGCTCTGTTGTCCCCTCTGTCCTTTCAGGAGAAAGCTGCACAGAGGTGACAAGGAACAGATGGAGCTATGGCTGAACTCTGGCCACACAAGCTGGCTGCCTGCAGCAATCAAAGCACTTGTCTTCCGTTAGAAAGGCTACAGAAAATCAAGGAATGGAAAAAAATACCATCTCTCCTTCTCTTCTAGCCAACTCAGAAAAAGGGAAGTTTTTACACCCCCTTTGTTTACAATAAATGTGGGAAGTTTGCTATTGGCATTAATTTGGCTGATAACAGACACTTCTCTAAATAGCACCAAAAGGGAAGACTCCTAAAGATGTCCTGGGACAAACCTACCCGAGGCAGCATAAGCTGCCCCAGCTGTGCACACCATCTCTCTGCTGGAGTTTGTCCTGCTCCCCAGGAATAGGATCTGCCCCCCAACCCTTCAGATGTGCCCTGCAGGCTGAGAGCAGCCCCTTGCCAGCACTGACACCCAGGTGGGAGCTGTGGTAGATGGGCTGGGTGGCAGATTGGAGACATTAAGGTTTTATGTGACCACAGACTTCCCAGAGAGCGCCTGTCACATCCCCAAGTCTCCTACACAGCTCAGCACTGGTTTTCCTCACCTTGTGTTACACTCTGTAGAAATCAGGTCAGTCAAATGCCATGGAGCTTTTAATGTTGCATATCTACAAATAGTTTGAACAAGCCTGCTGCTAACTGAGGGAAAGCATGGATACTGTGAGTGCTCAGCCTGCTCCGAAATTCCCCAGAAGCCTCAGAAACAACACACACAAAGAAAACAGGCAGAGCAGCAAAGGACCTGTGTGCTCTCAATTTAAATCTACATGTGCACAAACCCACAGAAATTTGCTGACAACTTCAGTGAGAGGCAGACCAGGAGCTTTGGTCCCCCCTGTACTTGGCTGACAAGACCTAGTTTACTTTTAATTACACCTACTTGGGGAAAACAGCACTTCTTTCCCCAGGACCTTCTAAATTTTTTTGACATCTCCTTTTGTCCCAAATTGGGTCCAAAAAATTATCAATTTCAAGATTCTCCACTGAGGGAAAAATCCAAAGTATTCCACTTTGGAGACATCAAAGTCATACTGAAATGCTTTGTCTCAGTATTGTCAAAACATTTATACCATTAAGCGTTCTACAAAAATCAAAGATGCACTATTGCATTCTGTGAGGGTGTGCTGAGTAGTCAAAACAAGAACATTAACATCAGAGTGAAATGAGGAAGTCAGAATAAAGCACCTCTGCAATCTTAAACGTTTCACGGGAATACATTTTGATTTCAGTCAAGTTTCAAAGGTTAAAATTTCAACAGAGCAGCATTTTCCGGAAGAAATCTATCTGCAGAAAGCTTTTGATCTGTTTCATTGACTGTGGGATTTAATTGAATTCACAATGACTGATTGCATCTTGCTAAGTTTTACATCTTGCTCCCAGGTCTGTATTATTCAGCCAGGAAATTACGCGCGCTCCACGAGAATCCAGCCACCGGTCAGCGCCGAGGAGATTTGGAGCGAACTCAGCGAGGAGGAAAAGGCTGTTTACAACAAGGAGTACGTTCAGGAGCGGGCAAACTTTTTCAACAGCATTCTCAGTGAAGGAAGCACTAATGGCCACGAGGTTGTGGATGCCATGGTAGACGCTTTAACCTCTCCTGCGCCCAAGGCCCGTTACATGGTGGCAAAGCTGAAGGAAAAGGCACTTGTGTTTGTGTGTGCTTTATTCCCCACTGTTGTGATGGATTCTGTTTTGTCTTATGCTCTGAGTAAAGTAAAACTTGCATAGCCTGCTTGGGTGAGGCAGTTTTCAAAATGTGAAATTCAGAGCTGAATTTAATGCCCCCAGGCATTATAATGACACCAATTAACCAATACAAGCTTTGGAGGGTCTCCCTAGTCAAAACTGCCACTGATTCATAGGGAAAAGCACACAGGACCCTGAGTAAAATTAAATCATTTGTCTAGGTAACTTTATCTCTCCTGTGTGAAAAAAAAAGGCCACTTACACTGCTTTAGGTATTGCCTAGAAAATTTAATGCAGCTTTTTCTACTGCAATAGCAGGGTGTTGTGTTACAGACACGATGCAGACAAAATGGAGCACATCCTACAGGGCAACTGTACACCTGAAGTCATTCCAGCAGAGATGAAAAGACCTTAGTTGTAGAAACTTGAGCAGCCATTTATTTAGAGGTGATAGGGAGAGGTTATGGAAAAGTTAGGAATGAGCAATGGACCCTGAAATACTTTGAATGGAGTTAAGTGGCTGTAGCCAAAGTGTCAAAGCTCTGAGCAACCTGGTCTAGTGAAATGTGTCCCTGCCCATGGCAAGGGGGTTGGAAATGGATGCTCTTTAAGGTCCCTTCCAACCCAAACCATTCTATGATACTATTAATAATAAAGTTGTAATATGGGAACAGTGTCTTGGCTAACTACAGTTCAGTCCTTTTCCAGGTGTTCTGAACGAATCTGTAGCAAAGCCAATATATCAAAAACACTTCGGAAAATAAGTCACATATTCCATTTATTTATAAATGAGTATTTAATCCTAAATAAACTCTATCTTTTATCTGATGTCTGGATTAATCAATGTGTTAACCTAAGGTGACAGATATCAGTATTCTTGGAGCTCGGAAAAAACATATTCAGCCTGGAGCTCTGGTTTTGCTACATTATAAGGAATAGGGTCTGATGAAGTATCTATTAACAAGAAGAGGGAAACTTTTATCTATGAGAGTAATTGAACATGGTGGGTTCATTAACAGTCTCCTACTAATTGCTGTGGAAAAGATTACTGGTTTACACATATACAGTTTTAAATTTGGCTTGATTGTGGCATGGCACGAAATCCAAGAACTCTGGGACCAAAAGATCCCAGAACAGCTGGAATCAACTGTGGTGACACTGGTAGATACAGGGCAGGAGCGTGGAGCTTTAGCCTCCCCATGCCAGCTCTCCCATATCAAACCAAAGACTCTGCTGTAAGTTGACATGGTCAACCCTTTTTGGTCTGAACCAGAAATTGCATCCTATACCTGGAAGTCATTTTTAATATGTTAAATTAATTACTGAGAAAAGTTAATGCTTTTGGGTAATTGGGCAGCTGGGATGAGCAAACAAATTGGTTATTCCAGGTTCTCTCCTGGTACACTCAGCAGTGGAACAGCCACTGCACCTCTTGGAGATAGACGTAACATGTTGCACACTTTCCAAATGCTGGACCCATCCCTGGAGCTGGCATTGGCAAGAGGACAGGCCTGGGCTCCCAACTGTTCCACAGCAAGATAATCAGATGATTATCATCCCTCTCCTCATTTAACCACGACTGAGCAAGGCCAAGCAAGGGAACAGGAGCAAGGCTTATTCCAACTGAACCAATGGATTTCTTGTATAGGAATTCTCCCTGCTTGACCTCAGGGATTTCAGCAGCCTTACATTACTCTGGAAGCATTGCTTTCATGCTCTTATCTGTTCTTAGTGCAGATTACCCTTCTTCACAACAAGTAGCACTGAACTCCACAAGCAGCTTTGAAACCCAGATGTTTCTCCATCAGGGCCAGGGTACAGGAGCTTCTCTGTGCCTCAAAAACAACGTCACTTCTCATTGCACTGTCTCCCTTCTGTTTACATTTCTAAAAGCTACTGCCCTAAGTTGCTCAGAGCCAGCACCACCAGATCTGCCCTGCAGATGCAAAATAACTTCCAATTGAAAACTCCTCCTTTATTTGCTCTGTGCGGGGTGAAGCAAGTGATTAATATTTCAGTAGCCTCCTGTAACATCAGATAAGCAAGGCTCCAGAACATCTATTCTTTCACCTTGAAAACTAAGAAGCTGCAGTGCACAAGATTTTAAAGAGGGTACAGTGACAGGCTGGGTGAGAACCAATGGGACAAATAAAGGCAGTTTGTATTTTCATCGCTGTCTAACTCATCAGAGTAGAAGCTAAGTGAAAAACAGCTATAACACTATTATCTTTCTTCTTTCCCTTCAGCTTTTTAACATGATCTGCATATAAAGAACTAATCAAGGGAGAGTCAGAGCTTCAATTATTAACAGAACAACCCACTGAAAGTCATCTGGAGTCCTCCCACTGAGTTATATGTGTTCCAAGGCACAGCATTAGACAAGTAAACATGACTAAAAAAAAGTAGCAGGAATGATTTCAGAATCCCTGGGCTGAACAGGAAAGAGACCCTCATAGGAAATGGTGATAGAAAAAAAAAGTTAATTTTTCCCTTGAAAACAACCACCCCAAAGGAGGCACAGCTTTCCCCCCAGGTCTCTTCTCCAAGGACACAGTATCAGGGAGCTAAAAGTTATGTCATGGACTTTCCCTTCTATGCAAAGGTTTATTCCCAAGAGTGCATATTAATTGGTAGAAAGAATGAGCATTGTTTTTGACAGTGAACAATTACAGAAGGACTACAAAGAAGAGCAAACAAGTTAAGCAAAATCAGTGTAGCAGGTTTTGTGTTGATCTGAGTTGATATTAACAACTTCATAGAGTGGCATCAAAACCAGAAACAGCAGAGCCCAGGAAAGACACATATAGCACAAGGAATAGCAGGTGGTACCTCCCAGCACAGTTCTGGGGTGGCTGTGCTGCTGCGTGAAACAAAGATCATCCCCAGAAGTTCCCTGTTCTTTCCAGAAGCAGACTATTTCCCTGACTTGAGAGGGTGCAGTTACACCCCCTCCCCAATACAGCTGCACTTCACTCCCACTACAGTGCTATGGAAGGGCAAGGCAGGGAAGTGTATTGACACTTAGCAACATTGACATCCTGATTTCATCTCGTGCTCCCTCAGTGTAACTCACAGCGACCTGAAACGCTCCAGATGACTTTCAGAATTAGCCAAATGTGTAAATTTGTGTCATTCTCCCAAGCTGGCAAACCTGAATAAGGCGGAATGCACCACACAGCAGATTTTTTGCGGTAGCATCAGAATCCGGAGAGCTGGATAACAGAGATAATTACTTGCACAGTAAAAGGCTCAAGTAAAAACCGTGCAACCCTCAAGCACGCCTTCCAGCTGAAGTCAGGCCATCATCAGCCCAGCTCCCACTGATGTTAGCAGGACTTCAGTGCCAACCAGCACAAGAATCCTTGTGGTGCACAGCCTCCCTCCAGAGGTCAGCTGTGGGACATCTGTAAAATCCTTGTGCTTTTACACCCACAGAAAAAACACCCCAGCACAATACAGAGACAGCAACTGAAATGACAGCTATATTGTTCCCCTTGTTCCATGGAGGGACTGTGTAAGTGCTGTCAGCATGGCACCCTTCTGCTGGCACCAAACAAAACCTCACAGCCTCTGTATTTCAAATTCTTGGAACCACCTGTTTATCAGTGAAATGCTTTCACATGTAATTCCAACCCCATCAGACCTCTGGGCAGCCCTGCCCTCAGGTGCAGACTCAGGCAGTGCAGACACCTGGGTCTGTACCAGACCACGGGAACACTGTGTCCAGTTTTGTGCTGTGATTCCCAGGTTTGGCTCTGGGAGCTGTAATCTCTGGGCTATGTTTAAAGCTCCGGGCAGTTTACACCTTTCTTTCCTTAGTGCAGTCAGTTACATTTTTACCAGCACCATCCCACTTGCATTCCTGCATTAGCTTGGCACTCCTCCAAAACTGAGCTGTCAGCCACAGAGAGCCCAACAGCTTGAGGCTTCAGACCTTGGAATAATTTTCTCCTGTGAACTTTATCTCTGAAGGCAGGAAATACTGTGAGTTTCTCTTATAGGATTTAGATCCTATTTATTTTGGATATGTTGCAGTACCCTAATACCAGAGCAGCATCTCTGCTCTTGAAGCCACACTGCTTTGAAACATCCAATATGATGTTCAGCTGCTGAAAAAGGATGGTTTGCTTCTTGCATCACGAGTCCTCATTGTGACTCTCAAAAAGCTCATGGAAAGCGGATCACCATGACAAAATAAATCAAACGTAAAAATGTAAATATATACACATGTACATTCACACTTGGGGTGACATACTGAGTACCCATACTTGTTACAGTCTGCTTCATCGTTTCCACAATTTCCAGAGTAAAGTCATGCAGGTGTTTCAGACAGGATCTTCAGTTATGTTCATGTTGGGCTAAATTTCAGAATACATGTGCTAGCTTTTCTAATGGGCATTTAATGTGTGCTGTTCTACAAAATGAAAAAAAGATAACTTACCCTGGGCCTTACTTAGGCCAAGACACATATGTTTCCTTATTTGTGGCAACAGCAAAAGCACACATTCTACACAGAACTGGGAAGGGAACATCTTCTGCTGTGCCATGCCCGCATTGTCCATTTAGTGTGACCAAGGAGAATGAGAAAGGCCTGGGTTTTCTGTTTTCCAAAGAGGAAAGCAATCCACCAAGGCAGAACAATGCAAGACTAACAATCCAGCCAATTCTCATAACAAAGTGCTAACACGAAATAGCTACTGTACAAATGGCACTCCTTGCAGGGTAAATAATGAAATACTTTATGCTAAAATGATGTTTTTCTCTTGTTGTGACTCACCACACAGTCCCAGGGCTTTCATCACCCGCCTCTCCATGCTGTTGGACATGGATCCAGCTGTGCGTCACCACTTCCCTGGCAGAAGAGATTTCGCATCAAAAAACAATTTTTGTTGAATTTTCTAATGCTAGAGGTGATTTGCAAATGATTCAGTGACCAAACTCAGACAGGAACAAGACAAAGAGTCTCACTGCAGTTATCCCATACACAATTACTGATCATGACAGGAGCACTGAGGGCTGGGCTGTGGCATCTGGAAATTAGGCACTAAGGGAAGTAGAGATAAAAGAAACGCAGAGGGCCTGGGCAGTCCCAGTGTTACTGCTGTGGCCTTCTAGAATGACTCAGGCTCCACTTGAACAGTCTTGAGCATTTTTCCCCATTCATTGACATTCTTCTGCTGTTAATAAAGAGGTTTCTCCTTCCAGCCCAGACTGTGAATGATTATGTTTCCATTCAAGTCTAACACAGCTCATTTATATTATTGTGCTACACAAACCCTGTGGGGACGGCTGTGTGGTTTGGTTATACACAGACCTTGCCGCTCCACTTTAGCGGTGACTCTAATAAAATTTAGAGGGTAAAACAACTATTCAGCGCTGCTTTCCGTACAACGAGAAGCAGGTTTGGCAAGTAAGGCGGCAATAAGACAACAAAGGCCACGACACCCAACTCCTTCCCCGTGTGGCCGCCTCACCCCCGGCGGCTCGGGGCCGGTCCGTACCGAGCTGAGGGGACCCGACGGCGCTGAGGGGACCCCCACCGGCTGAGGGGGTCTGGCGGCACTGAGGGGAGCGGTGGCGCCGAGAGGGGATCCGGTGGAACTGAGGGGACCCGCCGGAGACGAGGGGACCGAGAGGACGGGCCGCGGCTGAGGGGACCCGCCGCCTCACGGCTGGCGTCCGCGCGACGCCGTTGCCAAGGAGACGGCCATGGCGGCCATGGCGGGCGCGGAGGCGGGCGGGGGTCCGGCCGCCCCCGGGCCCGCGGGGCCCCGCGGCTCCCGCGGCTCCTCAGGTGAGTGCCCGGCGCTGCCGAGGGGCGCGGCCGCTGCCGGGCTTGGTGGTGAGGGGGCGGCGGGGCGGGGGGCGCCGCCTCCCCAGCGCTGCGGAAGGGCTGTGACGGAGCCGGCGGGCTGTGAGGGCTGAGCGCAGCCTCGCAGGAGGGGGACCCGCGCAGCACAGAGCCGCTGCGCTTCACGTTTCTAAAGGAAATCCCCCTCCGCTGGACATCGCCCCCACCTCATGCCCCGCAGTTACCTCAGTCTGCGTGTCTGCACGGTCACACGAGCGAGTCCTTGGCACGTAACACCGTGTGGGTCAACTCCAGCTCTCCGGCATCCTCCCTTTCCAGCAGTTTCCCTCCCGTTAAAGCCAGTCCCCTCCACAGGCCACCCGTTCCTCTGGGTCGCAGCCCGAGGAAAATCAACCAACGCCAGATTTTTCCCTTACTTGGCTTCTCCAGGGCCCTGGGCAGAAGCGGCTGCTCACCCTGTTCCTCGCTCCTGGGTGCAGCAGCACCTCATTCCCAACTCCCCAGCAATCCAGGGGCCTGCCTGGAGCCCGGGTCTGCTCCTGGCTGAGGAGCCACCTCCCCTCAGCCCCTGTCCCGCAGGTGTTGCTCATACACCTGATTGCCAGGTGCTGGCTGGCCCCAGGGCTGCTGGGCAATGTTACATCCCGGTTTGGATGGACACTGAGGGACTGGAAGTTGCAAGGCAAACTGGAGACAACAGGATGCACATCTTTCGGTCTAACCCAGCCATAACCTCGGGATTGCCTTCACAGAGCTCAGGACTGGGCCCTGTTTCCCACAGGGCTGGATCTGGGCTGAGATCTCCACACGATATTAGAAGCACCAGCCACTCAGCCCTCAGCTATTCCTCAGCCCCAAGCAAAGCATTTCTGGAGAGTTAGCACCAACATTATCGGCCATTCATGATACTGGAATTCAGTTTAAGAAGAATTTTGCTGCATCAGTCCCATTAGACATTAGTCACAGCCAAAAATCCAGTGCAATTATTCTTATGAAGAATTATTATATTTATTCTTATAAATATAGTGTGGCAGTGTTACCATATTGGTTCCTTTTATACTAACATAGAGGGCTCATGCTTATCTCTGTGGCCAGTATGCAAAGGGATTAAATTTAGCAAGTGCTCAGCTATTTTCCCTCACTAAAGATAAAACACACGAAAATTTTGTTTACTGGTTTGTGAATAGTGATAATTAAAAGGATGTTTTCAACTTGAAATGTTGAAACTGAAAAATGCTGCAAAGTCTTAAGAAGGAGCCACAAGTGCTTCCAGCAGCAGTTGGGCACCAGGCTTTGACAGAGAGTCAGAAAGTGAGAGCACCGGGCACCAGACCTTCCCTCTCTGTCAGTGTACATCCACCACAGCTTGGAAAGCTTTGTGGGAAAACAGGAATCTGAATAAAATGATTTTTTAAGTACTAGGTATAGCGGGAAAAGGATTAATCTGGATTTGAAATGGGTTCATGCTCTCATCCAAAACGATGATAGCTGGCAGAATGAAGGTAGTGAGCCTGTTGATGTTTGTCAACAGATAAAATTGTTGCTAAGCAGATCTCAAAGGCTTGGGATTTGTGATTATGGCTTCATGAAGCCCTCCCCAGAGCAGGACTGTCTCAAAGCCACACTAATAATCCCTCATTTTCCATAAAAACATCTATTACAGGTTAAGCGATAAAAAAACCTATGGACTATGTATGGGTGGTAGTATTTACCTAATGAAGATTTGCAAGATCTGTACTTACACTTTAGACACCTGATTAATTTACTTGTAACTTCACCTGACTCTGGATAGAGTTTTCTATCCTGCCTGTCTTACTTTGACTCTGCTACTGTAGAGACTTGATCCAATTTCCAGAAATACTGCAAAGAAATCTTAACTGTCACAGTTAAAATGTTACGGTTGTTTTCATGTAAATTGTTGGTTCTTAATGCTTTGAAGCAAAGACTTTAAACTGAGTAGGGTCTCACTGGTGGCTGAATTGTGATAACAACAGACTTCACTGTTGTGATAAAAATAATTTCACTTATGTTTATGGAAGTAATTTTATCCCTATGTGAAGTATTAAAATAATACTGTGATAAGCATCTCAAAAGCACCAGAAAAAAACTAATCAGGCTGAATTCGGACTAGAATTGTAATGGACTGTGCATTACCCTGTGAGCAAAAAGGAAAGTGTGCAGGAAGTGTGAGGTGTGCTGTCCATCTCATGTCCTGCATGGGGCAGAGGTTGTAGGGAGCAAGTATTACTTATTTCACTTTCACTGATTTCACTTTGGAAAACACAGCATCCTGGGACATGCTGATTCTGGATGCTTTTACATCAGAGACTGAGTGTAACATTTGTGCAAGAAGTAGCACTGGCACTGTCCTGAATCTCAAGGATAATCCATAAAATAAATCCAAGTCCATATGCAGTGAATATTATATCCACTTGTGCCTCTGTCGAATGCTACTAGCAGGTTTTTGCCAGCTGCAGTTCTGCTCATGTTCTGTGGCATTACTAACCTACTTCCATGGAGAATGTAATTTCTTCAGTGTTTGCAGCTTCAGGGGGAGAAAGAAGGGAAGAAAAGGCAAGTTTTGGTCCTAAGTGAGTTCCTGAAAAAATATTGTGCGAATTCCAGATGCAAATAATGAATAATGGTGGGAAGAAGGGGTCTAGTTCTTGGAAGTTCCTTAGTGCTGCAGGGTGGTGGGAAATGGGACAAGAACAGGAGAGAGCATTTAAGATTGTCAGCTCCATCTAAGTATCTTTAAAAACATTTCTGAATTTCAATGGTGTAAGTACTATAAGAGCCTTGCCTGCAGTACCTTCCTGCTGCTCCTCCTCACAGCCCCTGCAGCGTTTACACCACGACTTTCCCTGTGCTCAGAAGCCAGAAAAAAACCTTCCTGTATGGAGGATTTGCTCAGAAATAACTTCCTAACATTTCAGGCTCTAAAAGCCAGGCTCTGTAGGGGACTCTGGTGTTCTCTTCTGTCAGGGCATTGCTCTGAAGTAGCCTCATTTCTCAGCTCTAAGCTTTAGGACGACAGTGCTGCTATAGCTGTAACCCTTGTCAGTAGAATAAAAATCTCTGCATTTATTCCCTTTCACTGGGTAAAATTCCAGAAGAAGCACAACATGGTAGGGATGAAAATGAACAAGCCACAGGTGACAGACTTAAGTTATTGCTACTTAATGATTTAATTGTGCAGTGTAAGAATATACTTTGTGTACATGATCAGAATGAGAGTTGTGTAAGACCTAAACAGAAAACGAAACAAAACCCAACAATTCCCTAATAAGACACTGTTCCTCCACCTTTTTTTGTTGCATGTCCTGTAAGAGTTTGGGAGGATGGGCTGACCCAAGGCTTGCTGAAGCTGATAGGAAGCTTCCCATCCACTTAGGCAAGCTTCAGAAATGGTCCTAATAATGCCTGACCCTTGCTTGACCCTCCAGCCACATGTGCTGGGAGTAGCTAAAAGAGACTAAAAAAACCTAAAAAAACCCCCCAAACCCAGAATTGAGGCAAATGCAAAGGTGTTTTCCAGCACTGCATTTTTCTCAAGAAGCAGGTGTTGCTTCACCTGGGGGAACTTTTTCCCAGGCCAGTGCCCCACTGTCTGCATCTTTTTTTCCCCCATGATTTTGCTGCAGAGAAATTCAACCTACTATTTTATGTACATAGCCTGGCAGGCAGGTCATGCATCAGCTATCAAAAAAAAAAGGTGCTCAGGTACTGATGAGGTGGTGTTAATATCAATTTTATTACCAATTTTATGTTTCAGCAAGTACAGAGGACACTGTGTGATTTTTTTCCCTTTGAAAATGACAGATGATCAACCTCCCCTTAGGCTTCCAAGTAATTGTAGATTATAACAGTTCCTAGAATGGAAAGCAGTTATTCTACAGTTCCCTAACTTAATTTTCTCCTTGAATGAGACTTCTTCAGAACAGTTGAAAGACTAGAAAGAAAAAATTAGCAAGGTGCTACATGGGTTTATATATATGGGTCTCTATATATGCTGTATGTAATAAAAGATAATTAAATCAAAGCTTAGTGTTCTGTCAAGATAAAGTGGATATTTTCATGCTGTGAACATAGTTTGATTCCTGGTCTTACTGGCATGTAATTATAATCTCTCATCTCTGAGATTACATGTTCTCTTCTCTCCCCATGCAGAAATTACTTCCTTGAAAGAAGATGGTTTTCCTTATTCCAGGATGTTACCAGTAGATAGAAGGCTTCTAAAGTTACAGATCTACAAACTTCTTCAGTGCGTTCACCAGAAAGACAAGAAGCAAATAGAAAAGCTGGTCCAGAAGGGATTCCCAGACCTCATTAATTACACAGAGCCTAAGGAAGGATATAGTGCCTTTCACTTGGCCTCCATGAAAAATGACATTGAAATGTGCCGCTTCCTGCTGGAGCAGGGAGCTCATCCCAACGTGCACGACACGATGGGACGCACTCCAGCCATGAGGGCAGCTGAGCTGGGCCATGAGGTGGTTTTGGAGTTATTAGCAAAAGCTAATGCAGACATGACTGCTGTGGATAATGAAGGGAAAGGTGAGTGAGAGGGAGCTTTGTCAGACCAGAAATACCATGGAACGATCTCTGAACTGTGTTACAGACTTACTGTGTACGCTGTGTCCCACCTGTAGAGAGGAGCCATGGTTGAGGCTAATCCTTACAGCCCAACAGAAGCCACTGGCCACAGCAGCTTTGGTGGAAGTGTAAATAACTCCCCCTGAACAGTGTAGGCCTTTAAATCACAGGTCTCTCCAGTACATAGCTGAGAGGTAACTTGTGATTTAGAATCACTTTCCTCCCGTGACTTGTCAAATACTAAATTCTGGTTTACTCCCCCAGGTATTTTGTTTTACTGCCTTTTACCTACAAGGCGGCACTCCCACTGCCTGCACATTGCCCTGGAATATGGTGCAGATGTGAACAACACTACCATTGAGGGGAGGTCTGTGCTGCTACAAGCCTGTGAGGATGCTCATGAGATTAAAGAAATGTGTCTGACTTTCTTGGAGAGAGGAGCAAGTCCCCATGCAAGAGACCCGGTATGAGTATTTCTGTAACTAAGAACACACACAGGAGTACAGAATAATAACCAGCTGACTGGAGCGTATGACCTTAAATCCTTACATTGAAATGATTAAGCAGCGAGAAGGGCTCAACTCTGTGGCCATGCCTATTCCCACCTTCTGTACCACCCTTCTTTTGGAGCAGAGGGATTTAAGTTGTCTGCTGGATCCACGTATCCTGATTCAGATTTTCTGCAAATATTTCACAAAACCAAACTGGAACTGGGCCAGCTCTTAGGAGCTACAGTTCACTGTACTTCAGTGGAACAGTGCTGATCTGTACTTTGCCTCATTGTGCCCTCAGGTTTTCAGAGTTCAAATAATATTCACTAAAAGGTGAGTCCAGCAGGAATAACCTGATGGGGAATCAAGGCAGAGATGAGACATTAGAAACTTATCTCTCTTTTGTATGTCTTAATGACTTACTTGTTTGGTTCCTTAATTTAACAAAGATCTGATGGACTGAAGCTCTGTGCTGTTGATAAGTCTAGAGGGTGGAGCTTTCCCTTAATGTTATTCAAAGCTTTTCCTTTGGTTCTGGTTTTGCAGTATCCTGGTCATATAATAGGATTGGTTTGCTCAGCTGGCAAAGACAGATATCAGGGAAGAATGTTTGGTTCAGTGGAACAAAATCCATGCATCACTGCTCTCTTTGCCCCTCTCTAGAGTGGCAAGTGTTGCTGTGGGCCAACATGATAATAGCAGGTTATCCCTCATCCAAGATGTGCTGTGTTTTTTGGGAAGATCACCAGATCTGCCAAACTCAGCCATTATAAAGAAAATAGATTCTGCTAAACACAAACATACATCATTATCTAGAGAAAGACAAAACATTACTGTATTTGAGCATGAACTTTTCCTCACAGAACCGTAGTGAAATTCCCTGATTGCTCTGCCTTCCCCATAGCACTCCTCCAGCCATTTTTCATAAGCTGAAGTGGCATTTTGTGTCAAATTTTGTAAATATGCACGAGAACATGGGCACAGAATAAAGGATTCCTTAACTAAGGAATTGATTTTCACGGGCACTATTCAAGGCACTCAAACTACCAATGTACTTGAGTTGCTGGGATTTGACTACTCATATCTTAGCAGCACCATGGCTTGATCCTTAAAGCTTACCTGCAGTGCCTTTGAACCCATTAGACTTGTCTCCTTTTCCCAGTAATAGCTAAGAGGAGACTTTCAGTTTTATGCCACCTTGCAACAATCAGATCATATTGTTCCAGCCTGGATTCGCATGAGGAAGAAATGCTGAAGTGTTTTCTTGCTGCCCGGCAGGCCACGGGTCGCACGGCTGTGATGGAGGCTGCAAGGGAAGGTGCTGTCGAGGTGGTGCGTGCTCTGCTCGCCAGAGGAGCTGATGTGAACCTGTTTGACTTTGAAAGACACAGTGCTGCACATTTTGCAGCCAAAGGAGGCTTTTTTGAGGTATCATCATTTGTGGTGTTAAAGCAAAGTCTTAGGGGTGGGAGGGTTGAGTCCAGCATCTCAGCTGATCAAAGCATAATAATCAGCAATCAAAAGGAGCTTCTTTTTAAGTACCAATGAAATCCAGCAGTGATAGATAGGCCAGACAGTGGCCTACAGTGAGCTGGCAGGAATGGAGATTGTCCTTGGAGTCTACAACTGCCCGGGGTTTTTGTTTCCTCAGTTAAATAGGCATAATACTATAGAAAACATTAATGTTACATGTGCATCGATCAGCTGGACGTGGGATAGAACTTTGCTGTGTAAAATGGGAATATATGATATTGCATTTATTTGTAAATCAATCTCACGTTTTCCCACCTTAACAAACAGACAAGATTTTTGGTGGTACTTTGTTTTTCTAGATTCTGAAGTCTATTTCAGCTTATAATGGAGACTTGAAGCTGATTGCTATGAATGGGAACACGCCACTTCATTATGCTGCAGAGGGAGGATTTGCAGATTGCTGCAAGTATATAGGACAAAGAGGTACATTAAAAAGAAGTTACTTTGCAACTATCATCTATATTCTATTTCTGTGCTAAAGGAAAGGTTTCATTTGGGCATCTCTGAAGGACTCGTCGCTTGGGTACCATGTGGCAAATCTGATTCTCATTAAGAAGTGCCTGACAGAGGCTGCTATCTCATGTGGGTGAGAAAACATTTCTCAAAGAAAGCAGCAGAAACATCAGGGCTTTGTATAACGTCATATTGGACAGTATTAAGTAGTTGTTTTTAGATGCATTGAAATTTCCAATAGAAAATAAATTTTTGCTTTGCTGACAATTTAAAACAAAAATCTCTGTGTAGTCAGGAGGAAAACTCCATGCCCGTGGGTATTGAAACAAACTCCAAAGCAGCTGTGATCCCTTCCTGACTTAATCAGATGATCATAGCACTTCCAGCTTTGATTGAAGAGGACCATGAAAAATCCTGCGTTCTGTTCTTGTGATTCAAACTGATCCATTGCCAAATTGTAATGTTGGGGTATAGAACACTGAGTGATATTTTCATTTTTGTTTGTTTCTTCTTAACCTTGCTTACCACTCTAAGGAAAAATGTAAAGTTTCCACTGAACTGCTGCCTTTCTATACATATTCATGAGTGCATGGATAAACAGAGCATGGGTTGCTCAGTGCTTCTCCCATTGGGAAAAAAATATGGACATGTGGCTGACCTTCCAGTCTGGGATCAGTGATGTGGTTCCACCTACTATGGCTACTTATAGTTAAAACAGTATAAAATTGCAGACCTGTGGCACTGAGTTCCCTGTATATCACAAGTTTCTTACATGACATAATTAGGAATTCCACTCCACTATCAGCTAAATCGTGTCCATTTTTTAGGCTGTGATCCTACATGGAGAAACCTGTTACATCTGACCCCGAGAGAGGCTGCCAAGAACGCCGGTTTTAAAGCAGCAGTAACAGTTTTGCGTAAAATTGAAAAAGGCTTTAAAAAAAACTTATCCCCTGAGGAAGAGGCCTCTGCCTGGCACCTGAAGCTGTACGACTGGTCCCTGGAGCACGAGGATTCCCTCCGCAAGGAGTTTGAGGCTCTCCTCCAAGAAGATGGGATGGTGACCAGAGCTGACTTTATATCTGTAATTCAGAAGCAGTGGGGCTTCGTGGGCGCTGAAGAAATAGAAACTATTGCTAAAATGCATGAAGTGCAGCCTGACAGGATCAACCTCGACGAGTTTTTTAAAGGCTCCAAATACATGGACAAAAACTTTCTCATGTCGTCCTTTGGGCCCAAAGCGAAGAAGCAGAAGAAAGGGGCGAAAGCAAAAGGCAAAAAAGGCCTCCCTGTGCCGGTCTGTGTCATTCCAAAGAGGGAATATCCACGTGGGGAAGAGGGCTTGCCTGTGTACCTGGTTGAGGCTTTTCCAAACATTCCTGATGAGGAGAGATTTAAACGGGACCACCCCTCTGACCACCCCGTGCACGACGACCGTGTCTGGTACCTGGAGGAGCCAAGGAAAACATACATGGATATCAACTACCTTGTCAGAGCAGGAGACATCGTGTCCCTGCAGAAAGCATTTGAGGAGGGTGTGCCAGTAGACATAAAAGATAGATATTACAAAACACCTTTGATGGTTGCGTGTGCAAGCGGGAACATGGTCCTTGTGGAGCTTCTTCTGGAAAAGGGGTAAGATGATTTCAATTTAATTTCTATATTGGACAGGTTTTCAAAAGCATACATTTCCAGTATGCAACAGGTTTGGTTTTTTGCTTATATAATGTTTGATATTAAAGTTAGTTCCCTAAGATCCCCATTCACAGAAGTTTAATGTATTACTTTTCACCTTTTACTAACAGGGAAGTGGAAGCACCCAAGAGGTAAGTTCCCCAGGCCTGAAACTTTTGGTGTCTGGGCTGTTGACCTTTGGTCAGCTGCAGAGTTCTGTTGGAACTGCTGTTAGTTCATGCCTGTGTCTCAAGCAGTGCATCCTCAAAGCTGAACACTCAAAACTGGGTGAATGATTCTGGGGAAATCTGGCTGAAGTGACTTGCCTGAAATCATCAAGGTGACCCTGGACTTCCCTGTTCCACGTGCCAGGGCCTTTGCATGCAGATGTTTCAGGCCTTATAATCACTTTCCTCTGCAGCTGAGGCAGCAGGATTTACACCAGAAGCCCCTGCTGCTATTTAGTCTGTTCCTCACTTTAGAAGTGCTTCAGCAATTTTGTAGCCTACAGACACACTTGGGAAAAATCTCAATGATGGCTTAAAATGAAAGCAATTTCAGAAAGATTCAGTCATACTTGTGTAATAGCATAATCTCTTCTTAATGTCACACTGCTGTAGTCCTACAGTCATTCACATAAATGCTTAAATGAACATTTTTCAAAGATATTTATGTTAACTTTGTTCTTTACCCATAGATAGAGTTATTTTTAACATTAATATCTCAGGGTAAGTGACTGTGGTTGTTGCTCTGGTCCCTGCAAAGATTAACAGCACATGGATCTTTACACACCCTGGTAATTACACTGACATTCCTGGAGCATATGGAAAGTTGTGTAATGTGTATATTCAGGTTTTCCAAAGATAAAGATGTAAGAGCTACCAAATTAATCTCCCAAATTAATCTCCACTACTTTTAGCAAGCCTCACTAGACAGCATTGGACTCATATCATATTTAACAGCGAGACCTAGAAACGTAATAGCTTAGCTTAAAAAAATAGTACCACTTCTGAGATTTATAAATTGACAGAAATGAAAATGGAGAGGAAAATTACCAGTACTGTTTTGCTTTGCATCTCTCAGCAACATGGACTTTCGGTTTGGCATGGGCATTCAAATCCTTTTTACAATATAACCTTTTCAGTACAGTATCACAAATATATACAGAGTAAAAAAACAAAACATTTTTTCCAGAACTATAGAAAATTCCAAGATTTAAACAGAAATTGGTTGTATCTACTTTCTATCTTCCTCCAGAAAGGCTCAGAAGTAAATGAAATTTGGGCTAAAGGTAAACTCTGTGCTTGATCAGAGAAAACACTGAAGAATTTTTAAGTCAGTGCTGCCTGTTCCCATTGATCTGTTTGTTTCTGATAGAATGAAGTTAGAAAAAAGGATTCAGGGGCAGACAGAGTCTGAGTACAGGCATGGAGGTTGGGTTGAGAGAGAAAGTGGAATAACTGGAACAGCTTATCTTAATGAGAAATAGAAAGGAAAGGGAAACTGCATACAAATAAACCATAACAGCTCAGCAACTGAAAGATAACAAAGGTAAAAGTCAGGGGTTGGGGGAATTTACTGTGATAAGATCTCACCAGAGGTAGAATTCTGAAAGAGATTAAAAATTTAAACAAGGAAAGAAGAACAGATGAATCTGTGCTTTTCTCTAGACTTCAGTATTAATCACCTGACCTGAAGAGCAAAAAGCTATCTCTGGAAGCAGCTTCCCCTATAATTTTTCTTCCCTCTCCCTTCCTCCTTGTCTTTTGGGAAAACAGCAGCTTTTTGACCACAGAGTAAGTAGGACAGTGACCTCAACTCAGTTCAGGACCTCTAGGGCTGTTAATGCTTTTCCTCTTCATCCCTTCATCAATTCATCCCAGAATATTGCAAATAACTCCCCTGAACTAGCCCTTGCATCCTCCAGAACATCCCAATTTTAATTTGGGAGCAGAAACAGATCTAGTACAGTGACCCAGCAGCTGAGAAAGTTTTCAATGCTCAGATTTCTGAGGCAGAGCTTCTGTAACTCATTTGTCAGAAGGAGAAGCCAGTGAACAGAAATGAAGCAGGCAGAGGGCAGCAACACAGAAAGGAAAGGGAGAGCTGAACATCTTGTGCAGATGAACTCAGCACATCTGCACATTAGGCAGCATTGCCACGTTTTGTAGCACCTGTTCTTGGCCCAGAAACACACTTTTTTGAATTCCCTAATCTGCTCTCTCCATTCCCAGTGCAGCTGGAGCTCAAACACTAGCAGCATGTTATAGGACTGAGGTGTCTGAATGCCTGTTGTTTTTCCTGCCCCTGTGAAAACCTCCACACAGAGGACACTGTGTTGGCTTGGAGTGGGACACGGTCACCACCCAGACACACTCCTACAATTAATATTCCATGAGCAGCTCTATATCAGAGACACAAATGGTTTCAGAGTAGCAATATGAACACAGCCATTGACATGGAATATGCCAAGGCAGTGGGCAGTTCCCATGGATTGCCCTTGGAGCTGGGGATGTTATTTCAGCCATTAGACAGCTTCACCTGCCACAACTGCTCTTACTCTTTTGCAGGGCTGATGTAAACATGACAGACAATTTCCTGTGGACTCCTTTGCATCATGCTTGCTCTAATGGACACCTGGATGTTGCTGAGCTGCTGGTGAAGGCTGGAGCAGCAGTGGATGCCCTTGGAATAGGCAACACCACCCCACTGATGAGAGCCATCGAGGCCTGCAGGCTGGACATCGTCTACTTTTTAATCACTGCAGGTGCCAACATCCAAATTACAAACAGCAATGGTAAATATCAATGTCTCCAAAAAAGGCTGTTTCTGTATTAAAAACACTGAGTTCTTGGAACACTTTGTATAAGCATTCTGAATTTAGGATTGCTGTCAGGATCAGGATGAAGGTAACGGGTTCAATTAGTTTTCTACAGTGTGGAATCACTGTTGTAAATAGTCAGCTTTCCTGGGTTTTATGCATTTAGAAAATAAAGTAACATAATTAATTACACAATTAAGGAGGCTGTTGCTCCTCAGAAGATACATACAGAGTTATAAGTGGCTTTAATGAAAACATTCTATCTAATTATTATTATTATTTGAGGGAAAATTAGATTTCAGTTGTGGCCGGTGTATACTCTGCCACCCATTTAAGTGATTTATTTTTAGGCATAGACAGCTCTGGTTAAAAAATTTCCCTGCTGCTCTACATAAATATTGATCCCTGAAAAAACAAATCTGAACTGTTACTGAAATGTTGCCTCCTCACAGCAGATCCCTCATTCAGTGTCATTTCCCCTGTTTCCACAATAATTTAAACAGTTAACATGCATCCCATTTGCAGCTCTTGCTCCAGCACAGGAAGAAACATTGCCCCACAATGAGACTTCCCTTGCCAAAATACCTACTAGGTGAAACCCTGCCAGTAAAAGGGATGTATATTCCTTATTTCTGGTACCATGTGGAGTTCTGAGTCACACAGCAGTTCACTCTCACAGTAATTTACAGCCACAGAATCCCATAGATCCAGGAGAGGCTTTTTGTCCTTTATTAAGCACTGAAGGTGTTCAGCCCCATTTAAACCGTGGGGCTTTCCCTTGCCAGCTACAGGAAGAAGGAGATAGCTACAATAACTTGGTCTGCATTCCTATCCTTGTACTGTGCCAGCCATTTCCTAGTGCTAAATGATCTCAGAGATCAAATGACAACTTGCAGGACCAGTATATTAAGCTGCAAATGTCAGGACATTAAGAACAAAGCAACCACTCCAAGAATTCCTGCAATATTGGGTTTCAAGGCTTTTCTGCAAGGTCTGACTTCTGCAAGTAATGCTGATGACTGCTGGCCCTCACACCAATGTCAGGCACGCTGCTGGCACATGGATTTAATAAAATAATTAATAAAATAGTAGCCAAATTAAATTCAGTTGACTGTACTGTCATTATAAAATTGCAATAGCAAGTGCTAACGTTAATTTTCATGGTTTATACGGGTATTTATGTTTTTAAATACAGGAAAGAATGCTCTTGATATTGCCAAAATATTTGACAATGCTAAAATAATTGACCTGCTCCAAAATCTTATGGATAATTTGGCAGAACCAGAAGAAGAAGCAAAGACGGCAAAAGGTGGGAAGCCAAAGTCATCAGAGAAAAAAGAGGTATGAGAGATAGTAACAAAGGACTGATTTGCTAATAGTTAGTAGAGTGCTTCTGTCTTTCTTTGCCACCCATTTCTCTCTAAAGCTATAGATCAGGCTGCTTTGTTAAGGTATTTTCAGATGCCATTACTTGTTCTTGTCAGTACTAGTACTTGTTCATCGATTAAAATTTTGTCTTGCTAATTATACAAACTTCATGACTTCCCCAGACCCACATAAGAATTATTCCCCATATCACTAAAAGGACACAGAAAGATAGTTCCTGTTCTTGTTTCCTCCTCCTGAAGTTTATGATCATCCAGCTCTGTTGTGGTAAACACTGAGCAACTGGTAACCATAATGTCTTAAAAGGACTTCTGAAAATAAGAGCAAGGCCCTTCAAATCGATAAAAAGGTCTTTTCATTCTGCTAATGGAATTCATTGAGGTGATATCAGGCTTTTTGACTTCCCATTTCAGCTGTTGACCTGAGTCCTGTTTCTCAAATCCCACACTGACATTTGCCTGTTGTATTTCTGGGTGCTTTTCCTGCACTCCCCAGGGATCCTCAAGTACCTCAGCACTGCCCCGGTTCCCAAGCCAAGCCTCCACGACCACATCCTGGTTGTCTTATTGTGGATGGGACCTTCCTGATTTACCAGTGGTACTTGTTAGTCAGACCCATTGTATCTGAATGGCTGGACGTGTCCTTCAGCAGTCCTGCCCTGGACAGTGCAATGAATATGTCCCAGTAGCTAAATGTTGGTTTACCCCTTTCAGAGTGTTTTGAATGCCAGGGACAGCACAGGACTTTTACAGGCAGGAGGAAGACCCTAGGGGCTTGTTTATTTATCACCTGGCAGAGGTGGAGTCACCAGCAGTAGGAGATGACTGTCTTGTGAGTCATAAAGAGCAGTTAATGGTTTAGTGCCCAAAGAGGAGAAGAATCCTTTACCTTTCAAAAGGTTTGCCCTCGCAATTTTTGGTTTTAAAAAATAATATCAGCTTTAAGAGAAACAGATTCTGAACGGATTAAGAAAAGTACACTCACGGTAAGGAGATTGCAGAAGAGCTTCAGAAGATGCAGGATGCGTGTCTTGCTTCTGAGCACGATGTGTTGGTATAGCTGATAACTTCTCTTCCAGTCTCCAGAGGTATCTCTGCCACCTGTAGAAAAACCTATTCCTGAACTGACACTGCGTTCCCGAAAGGCCAGTTCTCGGAAGCCTTTGGTAACAAAAGAGAGAAACAAAGATGACATCAGCTTCAAACCCAGAAAGGTAAGTACAGTAGCAAAACACGAGGGCAGTTTCACATTAATTTAAAGGTAGACCTTGCTGAGATCAAAATCTGGAACAATCCATGACTTCACAATGAAATGACTTCACAGTTCAACTGTCTTAGAGATGATGTGCCACAGGCTGGGGAGGTGGTCACAAAACAAAGGTAAACTAAAGAGTTCATGGATATGTATTATATAAATACACATATATTTATATGAAACAGATTATTGTGGAAATCAAGCTCTTATCAGATTTTAAAACAGGGTTAAAGTGGACTCACAGTAAAATACAAATGCAACTACATTCGTGGTATGGATTTTCACACTCCTACTTTTAAAGGATAGGAGTTTGTGCATAGGACAAGCACCAACTTCTTGATTAGTTATCACATTATCACAACTTGCCTTCTTGATTAGTTATCACATGAATTATGTCAGTGACAGTTACTGAACTGGATGGATCACAGTACACTAAACACTTCCTAGAGTTAGAATACTGGAAATATAACACCTCTGTCAGGGACTTGTTAATACTCACAAATAACTGAGAAAAAGATGATCGCAGAGAAGTTTGTTTTTAATATATTTTTTTCTCCTTCAAAAGGAAAAGAAAACCACTGAGGAGTTGTGTTTGGAGTTGTTTATCATTTCCCTAACCCTGATTTGTGCTAGTTTTTGCAATGGTCTCAGGGGACTGAGGCTGCCTGTGACACTACAGCTAATTACTATTTTTCACTCTGAGGATTGTGGGCCCGAGTCAGTCATTTTAAATAATTACCTTGAGATCTTTCCCACATTATCTGTAATGTGAGCCCATGGCATGTTATAGATTGGAAGTGATGACAAGAGAATGCCCTGTTTATTCGTACACAAATTGTTGTCACATCTTCTGCTGGGAGGCCACACTGGTTCTCTTCTACGTCTCAAGTGCAAAGGAATGCTAGAACACGGCTCAGTTTGGCTCACAGTACCTTCTTAGTGTTCCTGTTGCAGAATTCACATCTCAGTTAACTACAAATATCTTTATTTTATAGCTATGGAGCCCTGATGCTGCAACAATGGAGCTTGTAAGAAAGCAAGAATTCCTCCGTGAACGTGCTGCTATTTGTGGTCACTTAGAAGGCTTTACAACCCTCTTTAATAGAAAATTTAAGGATTAAGCCCCCCAGCTGGAAGAAGCTACTTCAGCATGTATTTTTAGGAGACAAAGATCTAAAAGGCTACTCCTCCGCAGGGAAGGAATCATGCAGTGCTCAGGAAATATGTCTCAGTTACGATAAAAGAAAATCATATCAAGTTTTTCCTCTATAGAATATGTTGCTTACACACGATCTTTTGTTAAGAGCTTAGTCTGGTAAAAGGTTTATCCTCATGTGATTCCAAGTCTTGGAGCCAGCTCAGCATACTCCATGGAATAGCTGCTGTTGTGACACACACGTGTCCTTTGTAAAGGTCTGGCTTTATAAGGCTGTTTTCTATCCCATCGTAAAACTTCTTCCTGGAAGATACGTTACCCTTTTACTTTAAATATATAGGTATGAAGACATAAGTCATACCTAAGACAGGTAATTGGTTGTGTGCAGAGGCAACAGAAAGTTCAGAATTTACAACCAGGGCATGCAGTGCATGCAGTGATCCCTTTTTAACTCCAGCTGCACACGCACGTGGGATATTTAGGAGATAACCAAGGCAAATGCAAAGCAAGGGGCCGTATCTAGAGAGATACTAGTTTCAAATGTTGCTACTGACCATATTATTTGTATGAACATGGTCATGCACGAGTAGTTTATGACAAGCTGTTAGACAGAGAAAATATTCTGCTACGTGTAGCATTGTAACAGTTCAGTATAAGGACTTTACAGGCAACTGAGATACCATTTCAAGTTTCAGCTCTATTGGAACTCTTAATATCAGCGTATGATTTTTGTCTGTCAGCATAAAACTTCTGCTGGCTGCAGATGACTGTAAATAACAAAAATAGTAATGCTTAAGTCGTAGAAGGCAGTGTGGGCAAGGAGCCCATGAACAATTGTAAATACAACAGCATCTCTGAAAGGAGAGTAAAAGGGGCAATTTGCTAAAGAGTAGCCATCAAAATAAAATCAAGCAGCATAGTCAGAAATTATAACTCATCCTGTAGGGTAGAACTGTATTTCTGGCAGAGTTTTGTCATGGGGATTAGCCAGGAGAGTTCAAAGCCTTCACATCTCTTCCTGGTCGTTAGTATGAGGTCAAGCAGCACATCATTCCTTGTGGGATCCTCCACTACCTGTGTCAGGAAATGGTCATCAAAGCTTTCAGGGAACCTCCCGGACTGTCTGTGCTTTGCTGCATTGTTTCTCCAGCAGCTCTCGGGATAGTTAAGACCCCCCCACAAGAACCAGGTCTTTTGGCTTTGAGGCTGCTTCAAGCTGCCTGTAGAGTCACAGAATTGTTAGGGTTGGAAGGGACCTCTGGAGATCATCCACTCCAACCCCCAAGGAGAGCTCACCTACTTCCTCCTCCCGGAGGCTGGGACTGTGACATCACAGTGGTGCTGGGGTTGGGGAGGCCGTGTCCTGCGCTGGACATCAGTGGGACCAGGGAATAGAACGACCTGCTTGGCCTGGAAGACGCAAAGCCACCCACAGCTCCCCTCGCCATCAGGGTGCCATGGGACAGAGTCACAGAGAGAGCAGCACTGCAGGCCCACAGCCCCAGAGCCAGGGGCAGCACTTGAGCAAGTGACACCCCAGCCACCCCTGGGGACAGCAGGCTGGGGACAGGGGCACAGCGGGGCATCCTGGGGCTGGGCAGTGCAGCTGGATCGCGGGGGTGAAGCTTGGCAGGTAGGGGAATGCCATGTCAGGGGCCCCAAGCTCAGCGAGGGAGAGGCAGACAGATCAGGATCTTCTCCCCCTCCCTGCCTGCCCAGTGGGGCCTGTGGGCTCCAACGGTGCTCTCCTCACGGGGCAGGTGGCAGCTGCCACCACCAGCCACCACAATGGGCCCCAGCGCTCAGTTGACGCTGCGCTGCTCAGGAAAGCCAAGCGGCGTGTGGAGAAGGCCATTAAGGTGAGGGGCCTGATTTCACCCCCCTCAAAATGCCATGCACTTGCATTTGGACATTTCTGGCTCAGGAGGGCTGAGCTGGAGGGACCAGGGTGGGGCAGGCTGAGCTCTCTGGTCTCTGTGCAGGAGAAGAAGATCTTCGCGGTGCAGGGCCCCTACCCTGTCATCCGCTCCCTGCTCCGGGCTCGAGGCTGGGTGGAGAGGAAGCTCCCCCGGGAGGGCAGACGGCTGAAGCAGCAGCTTGGCGGCCAAAAGAAACAGCAGCCAGAGACAGAGCCAAGTGATGATGGTGATGAGCAGGGGGAGGCAGTGCTGAACCCACGTGGTGGAGCACAGCCTTCCCTGGGGACCACAGAGCCCCTGCACTACCCATGGCCACGCAATGAGGTGGAGGAGGAAAAGGAAGAGGAAGATGAAGATTACGAGGACTCTGATGAAATCCATGATCTCATGGTTAGCTGATAGGGCTGGGGCTGAGCTCTGCCTCAGCCCCCCACACTCTTCCCCTGGGAGCCCCAGGCACAGGGCACAGCCTGGGGCAAGGGACGAGAATGGGATGAGGGCTCTCTGTCTCACCTTGGCCCACTTCCCTCCCACAGTCCTACCTGGTGCGGGACCAGGTGCCAAACTTCCTGTGGACCCTCCGCCTTAGCTCCATTGACCAGGAGCTGCTGCAGAGGATTGAGGTGGTGAACCGCTATCACTGGGTGCAAGCCCTCAGCACCAAGGTGGGAGCATGGAAGCGTTGGAGAGGGGCAACACAAGGAACGGGGGTGTCCAGCAGGGATTGACAACCTTCTCTAAACAGGAGGGGCTGTGCCTCAGCCTGCAAAACCTGCCCTGGTTTGAGCAAGCTGACCCCAACACCTTTTTCCCCCGGTGCTACCGGCTGGGGACCACGGAGGAGCGGGAAGCTTTCATTGGTGAGTTTGAGGCTGTTGCCGTCCTGCTCCCCTCGTGCTCCCAGTGCCATGCAGGACTGGTTGGGGATGATGTCTCCCTCTTGCAGAGGATTTCCGCCTGACGGCAGCTCGCAGCCTGCTCAAACTGGCTCTGAAGAAGGCTGGGGACAGGCTGGTGGGGACGGAGCAGCCCCCAAAATCCAACAAGGGGCCAGGTGAGTGCATGGAGCTGGGTCGGGGGAAAACAAGGAGTTCTGGGCTAGGGATGTGTCTGGGGGCTGAGCTGCTCCTGGCTGTGGCTTAGGATCCCCCACACCCTCCTTATGGTTACAGCCCACCTTATAGCTCACCTTATGGGTGCTCTGCCCCATCCCCGTGTACCCAAGGCCACCCATCCCACAGGGAGGCTCTGTGCTTTGACCCCAAGGCTGGCACAGGAGCCACATCTCTCACCCCATGCCACCCACAGAAGGGCCAGGGTCCTCCCCTTCCTCTCCCTCCCGGCTGGCAGAGGAGGCCTTGGAGGTCTGCGAGCAGCACCTGGGTGTCCTGGAGCACCAGGACATCGACAGGAAGACCCCGTCGCCCTGCAGGACGTGCATCGACTGGAACTGCTTCCTGCAGGATTACTACCGCGCGGCACAGTGAGTGCTGAGCGGGATGGGGGTCGTGGAGGGCACCGTGGTGGGGCTGGTGCTGAGCCCCCCGTGTCCTCCCACAGTGAGGGGGCCGGGCTGGCGCTGAGCGGGGCGCAGCGGGAGCGGTGCCAGGACCTGCTGCGGCGCCTGGCGGAGCAGCTGCCGCAGTTCAGCATAGAGGGCGACCTCAACGTCTGGATCCTCAAGCCCAGCGCCAAATCCCGAGGCAGGGGTAAGGCTGGGGGAAGCACGGGGCACACGCAGGCTCCCCACTGAGGAGGGGGCTCACCACCGCTGTGTTCCGCAGGGATCGCCTGCGCGACGCGGCTGGAGGAGGTGCTGCAGCAGGTGCGGGGCTGCACGACCCCCTCGGCGCGGGTGTGCGAGTGGGTGGTGCAGAAGTACGTGGAGCGGCCGTTCACCATCTTCGGCACCAAATTCGACATCCGGCAGTGGTTCCTGGTGACTGATGGGAATCCCCTGACCGTCTGGTTCTACAAAGACTGCTACCTGCGCTTCTGCTCCCAGCCCTTCTCCCTGCGCCAGCTGGAGCAGTGAGTGTCCCCCACCCCGGTTCCCCACACGCCGGCACCCCGGCACCCACTGACCCAACCCCGTTCTCCCCACCCCAGTTCCAGGCACCTCTGCAACGTCTCTGTCCAGAAGCAGTACAAGACATCACCTCACCAGGACCCCCGCGTGCCCCCCAGCAGGGTCTGGTCCAGCCGGCAGTTCCAGGCATACCTGGCACGGCTGGGGCGGGGGGATGCTTGGCATCAGGTGATGGTGCCCGGCATGAAGGCAGCGATACTGAGCTCCCTGCGCTGCGCCCAGGACCACATGAGCTTTCGCAAGGGCAGCTTTGAGCTTTTTGGGGCCGACTTTCTTGTGGGGGAGGACTGCCGGCCCTGGCTGCTGGAGATCAACTCCTGCCCCACCATGAGCCCCTCCTCGGCCGTGACCCGACGGCTCTGTGCCAACGTCCAGCGGGACACGCTGCGCCTCGTGCTCGACCGCAAGGACGATCCCAGCTGTCCCACTGGCGCCTTTGAGCTCATCTACAAGGAGGTAGGCTGGGGGACTGGGGGGGCAGGCACCCCCCAGGCACCACAAGCCCCCACTCCCTGCTCTGTCTCCCTGCAGGCAGCTGCACCCCCGCGTCCGGCTGTGGGGATAAATCTGATGGTCGAAGGCTGTTCCCTGAAGAAGCCCCGGCCAGCAAAGCGTCGATTACAGGAAAAGCCCCCCACCACTACTGCCAGTGCCCCACGGCTCCCGGTGTCCTCAGAGGGCAGAGCCACACAGGCGCCCCAGCCGAGAGCGCCCCAGCGTAAGCTGCCTCCTCTGAGGCAACAGAGCAGCTGCTGCACCCCCAGCTCCGGCCCTGCAGCACCGCCACAGCCCCCGGACTGCTCTGCTGGGAGCCAGGAGCTGCCATGGCTCCTTCACCTGGTTGTGCAGCCCCAGGAAGCTGAGCCCCCAGAAGCTGCTCAGCCCCAGGCAGTTCTGCCCCCAGTCAGTTGCCATGCCCTGGATCGGGTGCCTGTGCCACCGCCCCAGGGAGCCCCCAGCAGCCCCCGGCAACCCCCGGACTGTTCTGCCGGGAGCCAGGGGCTGCCAGGGCTCAATCACCCGCTTGGGCAGCCCCAGGCAGCTCTGCCCCCAGTCAGTAGCCATCCCCTGGATGGGGTGCTTCTACCACCTCTCCGGGGAACCCCGGGCTGCTCTGCCGGGAGCCAGGAGCTGCCGTGGCTCCTTCACCTGGTCGGGCAGCCCCAGGACGTTCAGCCCCAGGAAGCTCCGCCCCAGGCTGCCTGGCCCCCGGCAGCTCTGCCGCCGATCAGGGGCTGTCCCCTGGCTAAGGTGCCTGTGCCACCGCCCCGGGGAGCACCCAGGAGCCCCTGGCGTCCCCCGGGCTCTGCTCCCTCCTTCCATCCTGCCAGACCACTGCATCCACCTCTGCTGGAACAGAGCACGTCAGCTCGCAACAGGACACAGAAGAACTGGGACACAGAGACATCCCCACGAGGGGACAGCCCCCTCCCTGCCCTTGCTGGGGAGACACGGCAGCACCCGGCTCCCTCCCACCCCAACGAGACCCCATTGCTGCGTCACGGGACCCGCCTCAAGCCGCTCACGGGCCTTAATACACTGCTGTGACAAGGAGCCTGGCGTGACCTTCTGTGTGCGGGAGGTGTGGGCACAGCTGGGACTGCCCCCGGGATGGGGCTGCGGGCAGGAACTGGGGCTGCTCCAACAGACAGGCAGGACCCTGTGGCTCCCGAGTGCCTGTGCCTGCTCCTGCTCCCTGAAGCCTCTCTGGGCTGGGCAGTCGTGATTGTGGCATGATTTGTGTGTGATGGACACATGTCAGTTGTGTGATCAGCGTGTGCCAAGTGCACGATACATCAGCGGCAGAAAAGCTCTTGTGTTTCTGGCAGAGTTCTGATGTGGGGATTAGCTGGGAGAGCTCTTTGCTCTTAGAGCCAGTTCCTCAGCTCTCCTCGCTGCAGGTACCATGGAGTTCTCTGCACTTGGGAATTCCTGCCACGTTAAGGTACAGACCATTTTCTGCTGGCTGTGTTCACCAGGGCAGCTGTGAGCAGGTGGAAGAGAACTGGAATACACAGGGAATAGGCTAATCTGGGCAGCAGCAAGGGCTGTCTCCTGCATCAGTTCAGATCATGTTGTACAAGTAGGCTTGTTGGTGATTAGCCTCTGAAAAGGTTGTTTGGAAAAGCAAGTACTGAGAGGGAGCCGTTTTCTGTTCCCATAGGAAATCCTTATGAGCATCATCCTTGTGCTTTCTCATCCCAGCCAGAATAGGCTGCAAACTCTCCCAGTCTTTACATGTTGTTCCACAAAAAGAAAGGGAGAAGAGCTGACTTTAGTGGTGTTTTGATATCTACCACTTAATCAAAAAATCCAGTGCTTGGAAAACATTTTTGCATGACTAGTCAACTCATTCAGGTGCTCATTCAGTAGCCCAGAGGCAGAATTGGAGCAAACAGAGGGGCTTGTTTGGAATCAAGAAGCATCTTTCAAGGCTGTCCTCAAGGGTGGAGTGAGGATGTGTTTAGAGACTCTCCCTTGTGCATGAGAAGTGGAGTAGGAGTCTATTGCATGAAGCAACAATAGCAGCAAAGGCAGATTTTAGGGGTGTGAAAGCAGATACCACAAGGAGAGTAGAGGGATAAAGCTGCAGAACTTAAAACAGATGCCAGCAGAAGGAAGGACGTTGAACAAAAGCTGGAAGCAAGTTGTGAGAGAAGGAAAGAGACTGTGCTAATGGACTGGTTATGGAAAAGCTGAGTGATCATGTGGTGGATGGTTTTAAAGGGTACCAAGGGATAGTCAGAGAGAGAGAGAGACCTTGGTAATAGAGAGCAAAGCTTCACTCTCCCGAGTGAGAGATCCTTCTGGGAAGCTGAATCAGTTGTGTGTCAGAAAATGTACCGAGAACAAGGAAATTTGCAGGTAGGAGTTCAAACAGATTATGACTCTGACTCAATCTCTTGAGATGGGTAGCACAAGTGAAAAATAAATCAAAGGAAGAAACCAAAGCAGAAAGGTTAAGCAGACAAACAGCAGCAACACTGAAAGGGAAAGGAAAGATGAACTCTGCACATGTACACAGCCTAAGGCCGGAGGAGTTGTACGCTAGTTTTGGTTCACCATCAGGCTGTAATCTAACCTTAGTCACCCTTTGTGATTTGCCTTTGAAGTTCAAGACATTTGTAAAGCCTTCAAGTATTGTTTCAAACTAATACAAGTACCTCAGGCCGGCTGCTCTTACCACTCTAGAGTGCTTCACGTACCTCTCCACTGCAGAACCCAGGCAATTCCAGTGCTCATCCCCCATTCCCTGCATGTGCTGTTCTAAGTTCCCTTGCAAAACACTGAATTGAAATTAGTCAGGGCTGGGAATTGCTGCTGTAGATACTATTAGCACACATTTATCAGCTCAAAACTCAGTTCTTTAGTGTGGTTCAAAGGCTCCTTGTTATGTAGGAATTCCCAGTGCTGATTAGGAGACTCTTAAAGTCATCAGATACCACAGGGCAGGGTTGTAACTGTGCACCAAGAGATATTTGATGGACAAGATGTCAATGAATGATCAGCTGCTTCAGGCCTGTCTTGTACTGGTTTTGTTTTTTTTAAAGACACCCTCACACTGTGCTCCTGTTGGAGCTCCCGCTGGATTCATACACATGTAATTCCCCACTTCATCCATGTCCCCACTCCAGCAGCCCTCACATATCTACCCAAAATGGAAACATTCCCAATGAGTCCCTTTGTGCAGTTCCCCTGTTCCCAGGAGTTCTCTAAGCCACTCTGGAGTTTCCCCAGCTTGCCTCTGCTGTCGCTGTTCAAGGAGGAAGAAGACATGATCAGAGTTATGTCGTGCTAAGTAAACAGTACATCAAATCATCACTTTGATATGACAACAGCTTAGATAAAGGGCACAAAATAACACATGACAAAAATTCCTCTCACCTCTGTACTCAGATTATCTTACAGGCTTCCTACACCCAGTGCATGTATTTTCCCCAATTTACCGTATATTTCATTAAATACATATTTATGACTGAAATGTACGAATGTGCTTTTTCTTCCCTACTTTGAACACACTTACCATTCAATTGTTTTTTTCTGGAAGGCAAATTGCAACACAAATATTGTTCTGGTGTCAGCAATCTGTGCTCATATGCTAATGCAAAACAGACAAAAATTCCACAAAGTGGAATTCTGGGGCTGCTGTAAGTGCAGTGGAGGTAATTAATACAGTTACAGCTGTATTAATGTAACCTTTGAATGGCTCCTGAATAGCCCAGTTTATCAATTGTTTGAGGCTGAACCCCAGGAAATTTAATTTAGCTTTACTACTGCCACAAATCCCCTGCCATGGCTCCAAGGAACATCTCATTTGTAATAACAAATCAGGGAAGATTTTTAGATGGAGGAATTGTATTGGCTTTAAAGGGCTGGAGGATCTCCTCATCCCCAAGGGCTTCACTTCCTACCCCCCAAATGAACTTGACTTGGGGCAAGGCGAAATCATTGGTATGTTGGTGTTATAAACCTTGGAGACCTCCTGGAAGAAACAAAACAAAACAAAACAATAACAACAAACAAAAAAAAAAGTGAAACAACAGAGTGTTTGCTGAGTGTGATCTCACAGAAGGGATAAGGTGAGTAAATCTTCTCCTACTACCAGCAGTGCCTGTACAGCCCAACAGCTCTTCTCCTGTAGCACAGGGCTCGCAATTCAGCTCCTACCTGGTGACTAAGGACAACAGAAGAAGCCTGTCACAGGGAACTGCTGTTGAGCTGTACAACCATTACAGAGGGACCAACAGGAACATTCACATGAGCCAGAAGTAGCTTCAAATTGCCTATTAATTCTGGATGCCTGTCAGCAGTTATTATCTGATGGGCCAGAGTGACCTGGCATCCACTACGGAGGGAAAGAAGAAATCAAATATAACCATTACTTAAAAGAAATAGCTCAAGAATCATTTCATCATGACTTTCATCCCCTTGTGCCTTTTAGCCCCCCTTCACAGTCCTGGTTCCTCCTGGCAGGACTCTCCTCTCACCTTGCTAGAGCTGCTTGTCCCTGTTCTTCCCACACCATTTTCTCCTGTCCCAGCTGAGGGGGCCACACTGGTGAAGGTGCAGGACCCCCCCTTTCCCAGTTGAACTGGCTGGGAACTGCCAAGAGCCAAGGGCATCCCTTCCCAGCCTGCTCATTCAATGGTTTCTTGTCATCACCATGTGACTGTTAAAGCTTTCCTGGGTGAAGAGACTTTAATTTATGAGTAAACAAGGAATATCCACCTTCTGACAGTCAAGCCTCTGTGTACTGACAGGCACCAACCCTGTTTGAAATGCTGATTTGCATCTTTTTATAAGTGAATTTGCTGAGGCCAGGCTCCTCACCTCATGCAGTGTGGGAGGGAGCTTTTCCTGAATATAAAAAATATTCAGTGAAAATGAATTTCAGAGATGCATGTTGCTTTGCTTACAGAAACCAATTCTAAAGCGAGCCTTGAGCAGTCACAGCAAGATCTGCTGGGGGAACAGTAAAAAAAATGTTGAAAGATGGTCCTTTTAAATAAAATTTTGATGGATTTTGTGATCAAAACTTTAAAGCTGGCCATTTTCCTTCAAGCTCCTGATAAGATTGTAAATAATAATATATATATAAAAAGAAAACAAGAAACTCCATCCTTAATATTTCTGTTCTAACAGACTTTTAAGAATTATCATCAATAGTTTTCACTAAAATTAAAACAGCAGATCCGTGGGCTTTGGGCAGTTCTGTTTACTTGGCTCTATTTGCATGCTTGTGCAGTCAGGGAAGACAAACAATTGCTCACAACGTGTCTGACCCATCACCATGCAGTGCCGCGGTGTCAGGGCCGAATGTTAACTACTGCCTGTTTACAGGGAGTGTTTGCAGCGGTCTCAAGGGCTTGGAAGAGGTTGGATCACTCCAAGGGATGACTGAGCCCTCAGCTGGAGGGTGGGTTTGTGTGTGATGCCACAGTGGTGAGCTCTTTTTGGTTTGGTCGTGGTGCTCACTGGGGAGCCTTGGTGTGCCATTACACATGTGCTGGAAGAGGGGCAAAGCAAGATCTCTCCTGGACTCTTAGATTTAAAAACCTGCCTGAATCTTCAAAAAGTTTTCTGAGATGTCAGTAAGCACCATTCAACCCCATGTGCCTCCCAGTCTATCAGAGCAGGTCATTTATCTCACACTCTTTACCTTGGGGCCTGGCTTGGTACCACGTACCAAATGTGCCTCAGAGACTCTCCCAGCCCTGTCTTCAGTTTATCTTCAACCACTGACATTTTCAGTCTGAAACTCAGCTGCAGCAAGAAACTGTGGTAAAGATGGTGCTGAGCTCACTTTTTGTAGGGAGGCCCAGATCTAGGGCCTGCTTGTGAATTTTGTGTTGAACAGGCACTAGAAAAAAAAAATTGGACCATTCCAACAAGCTTTAGCACCACATCTAATCACCTGCCTTTCCTTCATGCTTCCACGGGCTTCCTGGTCCCTTGCTACACATTCTTGTCTCATCAGGAGCACCACAAAGGCCTCCTAAAAGCTTGGGGAAAGGAGGAGGAAGGATGGCACCCTGGTAAACACCATCATGGCACAGAGAGGCAAAACCACCCTTCTCCTTCCTTTTGTAGTAAAAAAAGCCTTATAATTCAAAAAGGCCTTTGCTACAGCAGCTGAGACATCGGTACTATTTCACTGAGTTTTCTGCCCAGGGTCCTGACAACAGTCAGAAATTTGCCTGGAAGCAATAAACTAAGCAAAAACAAACAAACAAAAAAAATAGTACAAGTGAAAGGCACAACTGAAAGTCACATCCGAACAGGCAAGACACAGTGCCAAAGCAGTCAACAGCCTGGGGGATATTTTAGGCTGTTTAATCCTTCAAATATATGTCAAATATCTACCTGCAGGTCCTCAGCAGCCAGCTTTGTTTCACTTCAAAGAAAAGCAAATGTTGCTGCCTTCCTTCCGCTGGAGCTTCTAATAATAAAAAGTTAGAATTATTTAAGTTAATAGTAATAATCACAATACAAATAATTGGGTCCCTAATAATCCTGTTTTGGGGAACCGCGGAACAGGAAGTATCTTTCCCCACCCATAAAGCTGAATTAGTTGAGGAAAGCCCCCGTGTTTGTGGCAGCAGGCAGCCAGTGGAGTGGGACTGGAGGAATCTCTACTCAGCCCCTTCACTTTGGTGTCTGGTAAAATTGGGCTGGAACCTGGAGTGTGAGTGGGCTCACACCATCGCTTTGCTGGTTTATGACCCAGAGCATTTAATCATGGAGAGGAAGGCATGAAGAGAGCAAGGGTGGCAGAGGAAAAGCTGCCAGTGATGTCGGAGGCGGGAAGACACGTCTGCTGGCGAAGGGAAGCAAAGGTCTGCTCCTGGGGGCTGAGGGCACGGTGGTGGTTATGGTAGGAGGAGGGAAAGGGGCAGTTTGCCGACACGCCGTGAATAAAAGTCACTGTCAGGGAAAAGATCCCTCCACGAGGCTTTTGCCTCGGCTGACCAAGAGGGACCAAGCATTTTGCATGCTCTATTTTCCTCGCAGCCCAGAGCAGGACTTGGGGCACAGAAGTCAATCTCAACTGCTTTTCGCCTTCCTTGCAAATGTTTATCCGCTACATTTTCCTTCTGCCAGCCAGCTGACAGGTCCTGGTGCAAGACACGGGCCAGAAGGACAAAAATCTGTTTGCATTCCTCCCAGAGCAGCAGCGGTGCAGAGCCAAGCTCTTGGCACTTCTCAGCTGGCGAGGGACCAGGGGGACGCACACCCACCTCTGCCCCCACCTACCACCCGCAGGTCGCTCACTCCGACATAGAGGAGGAATATTTTCCTCCCCACTTCTGGCCACTGCTGCAGGATTTTCGCAGCAATGTTTTCTTCCAATCTCTGCTGCCCTCTGGTGATGCAAAAGCCTTGCAATGAGCCAAAGCCTCATTTTTTTTGCTGCACAATCTCACCCTCATCCTCATTAAAACACCAGCGTAATCACAGCCTGTGGTTTCCTCCTTTGCCCCCAACACAAACTCCGAAGCCATAAGGCCACTCTGGGAAAGATTTCTTGTCCAGCACCACAATGATTTAGGAGTTAATGCATCCTTATTACCTCACATCAGGTAAATACTTGTTTAATCAATCTACAGACTTTAATATTAATTTTAAAAAAACAAACAAAAAAACAAATAAAAACCCCCCAAATCGGTAAGGTGAGGGTTAAAGGCTCTGGCTTGAAATTGGGTTCCTGCACTTAGGATTTTCCACTTGAATTTCTCTCTGCACTAGGAGTCTTTCTGAGAAACTTAGCCCTGACCCATTCACTGATGATTACAACCCCAGATTTAGATTAGGTATCTATTTCCCATCAAATTCCCATCTATTTCCTATCTATTCCCCAGTAACCCAGGAAAGAGGCTGCCTCTTGCAGGGTCTGGGCCAGACCCTGTGTGGGGCTCTGAGGGAAGAGCAGAGGGGAGGATATTTTCTAACCCCTGCCTGATGTGCTTTCCAAATAAGTTAAGAAAAAAGCTGCCTTTTTTATTGAGATAAGTGCCGTGACAAGCAAGCAGGGATGGAGTCAGACTGCTGCATGTTATAACAAGCAGTATTTTCTCCCAAGCTCTGCTGTTCCCATCACCTGCTGCAAGCCAGATCTTTAAAACAGTCTCTGCTTCTCCTGCATGTGCAAAGACCCGTTGAGAGGAGAGGAAAAACCCATTAGGCAGGCTCCTGGCTGAAGAAGCAGACCTGCATTGAGCCTGCTCCTCTGCTGCCTCTCAGCATCCTTCTGGCCAATCTCCATGGCCCAGCGCTGCTCAGCAGGGCCCTGAGGGAAATGCTTCCCTAAAGCACCCACCAGAGAGCTGAAAATTGCCAGCAGGCTATTCCCATGCTGATTCTCCAGGTCACGGGAGGGAGGCAATGCAGCCCTGCAGATAACACACCGACCCAGAAATCCAGACCCTTTTTTTCCCTGCTGCATCTCTAGGAACGATCGCTTCATTCCTCGACGCTTGAATTTCCACCTCCGCAAAGCGAGGGCATCGTCTCCACTGTAAAGCAGCGTGAGAGCTGTTGGTAACAAGATTTATGATTATTGAGGAGTTATTTAGCACAGCTTTTAGATCCTGCTCCATTGATTTCGCTTCGCAGACTCCGTGGCTCCTGCCGCTATTACCGGCTAACTAACACTGACCCTCCGGTAGCTGCTGGACCTTGTGTTTCTGGAGGAGGATCCTGGCACTCAGAGCTGCACAGAGAGAGGAGCATCAGCCATGATCACCAGAGGATTTACAGCCTAAATTAGATCTTGAATATAACCTTCTTTCTTTCTTTCTGTACTATCCCCCTGGATCAGTGCTTGCAACAAGCAAAACCACGACTCCCAGTGCCATATTTAACTCATGTGATACCTAAGAGGATGAAACACCTTTCTCCAACCAGCTTTGTGAAAAGTAACAGGTGATGGGAGCCCCTAGAGCAGGTCATTCCTCATCAGTCCTGTTGCTTCTGTGACTTGTGGCCTGTTCAACACCCCTCAAAAGCTCTGCTGCCCTGTGCTGCTCTGCAGTCCCTAGGGAAGGGCTGATGGGTTGTGCATGGGAGGGTTTCTCTGAGCTGAAGCATGTTTTGATCCTTAATGAGTCATTTTAATCATCTGTGCTGCAGGGCAAAGAGAGGTATTTTGTCCAGGTTTCTGGCATTTAAGTTCAGGTGAGGAGGTGGGTCAATAGCAGGTGGATACACCTTCTGCCTCTGAGATTTTGTTAGGTTGCATTATTCAGATAGCAACAAGCAATTTTCCCCCCTCAATAAAATCTATACCATTTGTCTCAATGGGATTAATAACAAATAATTAAAAAAAGGCAAGCCAATGTGCCAGCAGCAGACTGCTTGAACATGCTTTGTGTGTGCACATTTCTGAGCACATGAAGGACAAGAGCCTGAGTCACTGAAGAGGAAGGTCCTTGGAAGCCCAGATCAACATCAAAGCATTTCTGCTTTGTTTATGCCGTTGTCCTTTGGCCACAGTCACAAAACCAAGTATCCTTTCAAGTAGCTGAACTGCCAGTTTGTGGTCCAGTATGAAACAGCACAAATTCAGGGTCAGCACTGCCTGTGCTTCGCCTCCCTGGTCCCCTATATCTGAACTAAGCTGGTTAGGCTGGCAGGCAATGCTGCAGGATTTCCTAATCCCAGCAGAGCCACCAAGCCGCCCCCAAACACATCATCCTACCCTGCAGTTGCTTTGAAATCCGAATCCATTCGCAAACAGGAGCTCAGCGCTCCACTTCTAGATCCAAGGGCTGGGTTTCCATTCAAACCCATTTGTTTTACTCCAAATCCCATTCACAAAGTGACACTGGACAGACAGTGTCTGCTGACAGGAGACATAAAAGCGCCCTCACCATGGGGGGAGTTGAGCACACTGGAGCATCCTAGCAGTAGTGCTGGGCCCTTTGCCCTTCAGGATGCAAATAATCATCACTGAACCGCACTGACAGATTTGGATTTTCATGTACTGAGAAAGAACGGTCAGTTCTTAATAGGTAATCAAAGTTCCTCTTTAATAAAGCAGCACAAAACATTTTATGTCTCCCAGCTAGTGCCCCGTGTAACTGAAGTTCAGATGAACTCATTGACAAAGAAACATCCGTCTTATGTTTATTGACCAGGTTTTAAAAGCAGTAGGCTGCTGCAGGAATTCTCCTGAGAGCTCCCTGCTGCTGCGCTGCTGGGGGACGGCTCCACATTTTGGCTCACTCTGCTCTGCCGGCACGCGGAGAGCGCCTTCACAGCCTCCCATCTCTCCACGGGGAGATCAGAGCTCTCCAGCTTTCCACCATCCACTTCCCTCCCTTACAGCGACGGTGGCTGAAAGCTCAGTGTGAGCCAGCCTGCCTTGAAACAAACAGAAGGGCTCGGCTTATCGCTGCTGAAACACAATTCTCTGCCTTCCTCGTTAGGGTGCTGCGCTAATTAATATATCAGAAGGGTCTGTCGGGAGCACATGCTGATTAACCACGAGCCCGGTAGAGAGGGGCTGGGTGGAACTGTGATGCTGGAGCTGGTTTCTTTATTTAACTCCAGATTTCTTTGCCTCCCTACAGCAGCAGCTTTCTGCCTGCACTTCTCTAAGGCTCTCTGTCACAGCCCCAGGCATCACAACAACTTTGATTTCTTAAAGACAGACGCAAACTATATTTGTGCTGAATTATTTTTACCCACAAATACCACAGATGTGAAGACAGTACAAGAAGTGAGTGTCTTAACAAAACAAACCCGCCACCCTCAGCCCCAGCATTTCAAGATGCTTTTGAATAATCTGGCAATTTCAGGTCAATCAAAAGGCTTCCTTTCTGAAGGATCCCATTCTGAATTTCCTAGTGTAGCTGGATGACAAAAGAACAGTGCCCTCTCTCCTGCTGTAATTTTTACTGGAGAAGAGTCTCAGTTTCTGCTACCTGCTTTTATCCTTTTTTTGGCATTGCTTTATCCCCCCTGCCCATCGAGCCTGCCTTGTTTCACCTCTTTTCTGCATCTATTCCTCTCCCAGGCTGCACCTCTGGCTTTCCCTTCCAAGCACAGGCAACCTTTCTGGTTTTCCTCTCTGCTCTAAGCAGTGTTTCCGCTACATCACTTCCAGCGCCTTATGCTTCTCCCTCTTGCATCTGCCTCTTCCTCCCCACGGTTGTCTTCTTTTTTGGCCCTGCTTTCACTAAAACAGGCAGCCAGTTGGTATTCCCACTCTGGAGGAAGCGCTCAGCACAGCCCTTGGGTACAGTTTTGAATTCCCATTGCTCACAGTCAGCCTCCTTCAGTTACCCAAAAGGGAGCTCAGCAGATAAGTTTTCAGCTGCGGCTCGCAGGAGTCCTCAGGGGTGTTCTCTGTTTCTGTCAATAGCTCCTCTGTTGCTACCACCACATACCTGAAATCATACAGCCTAATATTTTTCCATGGGAAAAGACAAGTCAGCCAGAACCTGGTGACTTTCAAAAAGAGATCACTAGATTATCTCACAGTTGCAACCAGGAATGCCTCGAGGAAACTTTTACCTCTGAGTGCACCAGGGCACACGCAAAGATCTGTCTCGTTGGCAGGATTACAACCTGCACTTGTGCTGCCAAAATGCAAATGCCACTGTGGGCCAGCTGAAAGCACACCAGTAACTCCAACCCTTTAAATAATCCACTTGTGTGACTGACTGGTGCTGCCCACTTTGTACATTGTAACAGGAGTCTGCTGGATTCACACCTCCAGACGGGACCGGCAGGATGTACCTGGAGTTGTGTCAACTCCAACCTACACGTTTTGCAGGGACTGTTGGTGCACCGAAGGAAGCAGGTTTAACAACCACCACCACGCTGTATTCCTGAAAAGTCAAACACTGCATACTGCATTTCCTTCGGTGAGTTTAACAGCTCTGACCTTTACAGCTCCACAAAGCGTTGGGAGGCAGGGAAGGGAAAGCATGGAGAGCAACAGTGTGCCAGAGCTACACCCATTTTGCCCTGAGCAGCTCCTCTCTCCTGCTCTGGGTTTGACCATGCTCTGCAGACGTGAGGAATCACAATGCTGCAAAGGCCAAATCCCAGGGCTGTACCACCAAGGGTAGTGGAGAAATCAGTACAGAGTGAAATGACCAGGGTTCCTGCTTCCAAGGAAGCTCAGTACTTCCTCCTTGGCAGGGGTGGTGGCTCCCCAAAGTCTGTGGTCCCCAGGACTGGACCAGCTCCATCATGGAGCTCAAAGCTGGCCAGATTTGGCCCCTCCTGCTCTCACTTGTTGGCATTGCCAAGATCTGTCTCCACTCTGTCTCCACCATGAGAGGACACGCAGGTCTGGGAGCTCAAGTGACCCCCACGGCCAGCACAGTGCAGCTGAGCAGCTGGAGTGCACATATCCCAGAGCACGGAAAATGGCACACAAGGACTTGGCAAGCCACGAAAGCACAGTAACTGTAGCTGGAAATGGCAACACTCCCTTCCAAGGGAAAGATATATGCCATGTGCATTTATCAGAGCCCTGGATCTCTATTCTTCTGCACTAACACCCTTTCCAGCATGTGCTATGAAGTAAACACTACCATAGAGCAAGATGCATCTTTGCAATCACCACCCATATGCCCGGAGCTTCACCTCCCTTTAGGGAAGGTGTGATCCAAAGGATGACAAAGATAACAGACATCTCAAAACTGCCTGGGTTAGATCAGGCTGTGTTTGCCCAACTCCATATCATAAAAGGGTATAAAAGAAATCCCTTCTCAAGATTGGCTGCAAACTGCCATATACATAATCTACATTTACATATACGTATGTAAGCTTAATATATATGTAAACTATATTTACATACAAACATATGTTAAAGCCTTTGGTAAGGTTGTATGATCCCTAAAGGCTGAGCTACTTGAATTTCTCAAGATAAGACTTAGGCACTTAATTCTATTCACTGCACTAGGGATGATAAAACTCAGATATTTATATGAAAAAGCTTGTATTTTTCAATAGTTGAAATTCCTAAGGCCTTAATCAGGTTAGAGGGATTTAGAAGGTAGATCAAGATCTGCATCACATGGGAAATAGAATTGATTTTTTTCTAACTGCCTACAATAATGATTTTAAAAGGAAAGAAAAATCCTACCATTTCAGCAGACTTCTCCAAGTCCACACAAGGCACACTCTGGCAGCCAGGTGCCACCCTTCTGGTTTCCAAGCGTTCTGTGGCATTCCAAGGCATCACTGCAGAAAGCAGATGTATTTTTATGGTAATCATTTTAACACCTTTGACATTGTTTTGCAACTACCTTGGATCCCAGTACACTTCACAAAACTGCAGAGAGAGATGAGGGCTGACAAGTCTAAATTTAAAGAGTAGAGAAGACCTGGCTTACTGCTGGCACTGCCCCTGGCTCCCTGCAGGAGTGGGTAAATCACCCGGTGTGTCTGTGCAGCATCTCAGCCTCGCCCAGGAGCCCTTCTCCCTGAAGCCATGTGTTCCAGGAGAAGTACTCAGGGAGCAGGTCAGAATAAGAACATTGGTGGCATCCATGCACGTCTCCAACACACACAGTTTGGCACTGAGTCTGCACTTGCCTTCCCTGACCACGCAAGGGGCTATGGGTGGTCAGGGCTGATAGAAGATCAGCATGACAATATGTTGTGTGGGCAGGCAAAGCCTAAACCTTGTGCTTTGCTTCAGGCAACTGCTTCTAAATAATAGCGAAAACTAACCTGTCAAAACAAACAAGTGGCCTTTTCAACCAAAATTTAAAAACTGGGGGTATTTTTAGTTTCTGCTCCAAGTATTCTACATTTATTTCTAATGGCAAATGAGGAAGGGGGGAGATGATAGAGGTACCTGGGTTTTGACAAATTGTATTTAATTTTCAGGGATCCATATGGTATTTGGTGGGCTCTGAAAACATGTTGCTATTGAAAGTGGAAGCATTTTGAGGACCATTTTTAAAAAGACCATGATAAATCTAGAGATGCCCTTCCTCTGGCCCTGCACTCAGCTGGGACAATCCCTGGCTGTCTGTGACCACCTCCAGCTTTATGCTGGTCCACGAGAGGTGTGGACCATCAATCTGCAAGCAGGCACAAGAGCCTCCGGATCAATGGATGCCTCGAGGGCCACATTTGTATTTGACAAATCCTCTGCTTATGAAATCCATGTATTACGATGTTTCTTTCCTATGCTACAAGCATTAATCAGAGAGGCCTTTCTGGAGGGAGGAAAGTGATGGTGATTTGAGGGTAGCCTCTGCAATGTGATGTTGCTGCTAATATTTCTGCACTGTGACTTCTGCCACATCCAATGTCAGGAGTGCTCCTTGGAGACTGACTCCTGCAAAGGCATCTGCTTGTGCAGGTGATACCTCATGCACCTTGGAGAAAACAAGCAGAAATCCACCACAGCTCCCCTTCCCCACTGTCTGACAGTCTAGAGCCAATAAAGGCTAAGCCAAGCTAAGGAATTAAATATGCTGGAAGACCAAAGCCCTCACTCCCCCTGAAACAGAAGGTAAATATCTCCAGTATTTACAGTACCAAAGTTATATTGGAGAACGCTTCCACAGAGACACTGACTCAAAGGGAAGTGTTGCCAGGGTTTTGGCTAACACATGGATTCAAGTCCCAGCTGCAAAGCCATGTCCTGAGGACAGGAGGGCCTGGGACAGCCAGGGTCACGCAGCCCCCCGGCAGCCTGGCTGAGAAGCAGCAGAGCATTACCAAGAGCCAGGGGGGAGATAAAAGAGAAAGATAAAAATCAAAATACTCAAACTCTATTTTGTCATTAATAGAAAAAAATTAAAGTACCACCATTTTGTCCTTAATATGACTAAGGACAAGGTTATAATTTGGGGGTACACCCCTGCTCTGTAGACCCCACGTCTGCCAAATCCCTCATACTGCAATAGCCCTGAGGCTTTGCCACCCCAGCACAGGGATTTCCTTGGGAACATCAGCAGCTCTGCTCCAGATATAGGGTGAGGTCTGGTTCACATTCACACTTCCCTTGCTGCTGGGAGGCCAGGCCTTTCCCACGGCTTGGCTGAACATTGGACCTGGCAGCAGGAACAATCTGAGACTGAACTGATGCTACTGGTAACTGAGGGGAAAGCAAGTACTTTCTTCTCACTAGTTATATCCTCAGTCCTCTGCTACCATGTTTTGCTGTTGCCTCAGGCCCTCTGATGGTTTAAACCCCCGTGGGCTACCATGGAGCTGCAGGCACTCTCCGCAACATCAGCTCAGTATTTCCCAGAGTGCTCTTGACTCAGTCTCAGGGTGCAGCACAAGGCAGACAGAAGCTGACAAGCCCAGCTTTGCAAGCTGCTTTCCCTGGGAAGCTTTTCCTAAACCGTGCAATTCCTTCAATCTCTTCAAATAATCAAATTTCAGGAGGAAAGCGAGAAAGAAATTCCTTAAGGGATTCGCTTTGTTTCTGGGGAAATCAAAGACAGTAAGGCACCAACAAGACAAATATCCTTGATGTTAGCACAGAGCGCTGCTTCGCACGCAACACCCTTTCCATAACACACTGATTCCATCCCCGGTGATTCACAAGGAGCAACTGAGGATGTGCAGCCCTGTCCTGAGGCTCACATGTTTTGAGTTGGTTGTTTCACTGCAGTCCTCCAAAAATCCTCCATCGGCAGATCTCAACAGGTCCATCATCCTCTATGTAGGAAATGCCCGCTTGTGCCAGCACCAATTCTGTATTTTCTGGATCTTGGCCTTGGAAGATGCACAGGACAGTGCATTTCCACAGGGCAGTCTGACCAGTGACCCAGGGGAGCTTCCCCACTAAAAACTGAGCAACAACAAGCCCCAAACTCTGGTTGTAGTCCCAGTTCCTCATACTGGAGCAGAGAGCAATCCCTTCTTCATCTCCTTTTGCCCTGGATGGTACTGGTTGCAGGAGCAGGGCTACAGGGTGGTGGTGAAGTAGCACGGCAAGGGGAGGTCCTCAGAGCAGTCACCAGAGTGGCATTACTGTCATTGTAACAGAGAATGAAAGGAAAAGTATCCAGTTTTATTCTGATGTAAAACCAGAATAGATTTAGAGCTTCTTGACCCATTTCACTCCCCAGATCCATTCCAGAACTTTCAGCCTGTCTTTGAGAGCTGAAATCCAGCTCAACCCATCTCCAATATCCTTCATTTTTTATGGCTTCTAATCATCTCCCAGCTACCAGATCATCCCACATTGGATGGAAACCAATGGATTCCTTAACACACACAGGCACTCCCACATAGGCTCTGTCTTCCTCTTCTGCTACTCAGCACATCTGGTCAGCAAAGGAGCCCTTGGAGTTTCCTTACTTGGTGTGAAAGCATTTGATTTGTGCCTCATTTTGCTGCAGAACTGAGCGTAGGTGCTTTCTCATTGCCAACCACCCCCTCAGCCTTCCCAAGGGGATACTTGTGTCCCCTGAGCTTGCTCTGTGCAGTGAATCCTCAGGTGCCAGCGGCAATCTGAGCATTTATCACTAATAACATGATTTCCTAGGGCTTGGAGAGGGAAGGTAACCCAGACCACTGTATGAATAAACACAGATCTGAAATGATGAATCAGAAAAGCATGCACTCATTAAATATGTCAGATCTCACTGTAACAACCTCCTTTAAATCAAAGCAGCCCAGAGCTGGCTGCCCACCAAGACTGCTGCTGTGTCTGAACCTTTCCCAGGCTGCACATGCACATCATGCAGATGGAGATGCTGAGGGGATTGAGGCTGCAGCAAAAGTAGAAATGTTGCACTGCTTGAAACTCATTGAACTTACAATAACTTCCCAAAAGCAGCCAGACTGCAGCTAAAACCGTTCATCTCCCTTGCTCTCTCATAAGTATAACAATTAATAGCTGTATTTGATATTTTATTTTTAATTGCTCCCAATCTGAAACTCCACTTTCCAAATTCCAGCCCAGACAGAACTTCCACTGCTGAGTAATGAACCCTGAAATTGGACAGTGAGACATGTGACTGCACTAGAAACAATGGCACTGCCTTGACTCAAAGGGGACAGGATCACAGCTTATAAATACCTTCAAGGTGGCAGTACATGAGAAGGCTGGCAATTATTCATAATTTTAACAGATAGTTGGAGACAGAGAACTCACTTACAGGTAGTAAGGGAGAAAAATATCTACACCTGGGGGAAGTTCTTAGCAGGAAAGCTGTAAAGCTGGGAAGAGCTCAGCAATGAGAGAAACTAATTGCAGAGAGAAACTCTGCCCAGCTCAGGCATGGTACCTCACTCTTGGGCCTGTTTTCCCCCACTCAGCTGATATAAAGGATGCTCATGGACAATCAGGTTGGATCCCTCATGGCAGACTTATAACCCAGCAGGGCTAAAGTACAAAAGAAGAGAAGATCACAAACCGCCCAAGTGTTGTCACAAATACCATTAACTTTGTTCACCTTCTGACTAAAGGTACCCCAGACGAACAAAAAACAGCAGCCGTTCCCCCACTCCATGGTTTTCCCAGACACAAAATGGCGGCCATTCCCCCACTCCATGGTTTTCCTAGATACAAAATGGCGGCCATTCCCCCACTCCACGCCCCCTGATTTTCCCAGACAAACAAATGTGACCGATAAAAGTTTGTTGTTTCTCCTCCACGTAAAACAGTGAAATGCGTCTCCAGCACACGGAGAAACTGAAGGTGCTGGAGACTGAGGGTGCACAGCTGCTGCTAATTTCTTAAATCAGTCAAGTAAACAGCAACCCAATCTGCCATTACGTTTGTAGGCTGAAGGAAGAATATGAAAATAAGGGGACTGACTTTGGGGCGAGGGTTATCAGACACTTCCTTGGTAAGCTCTGCGATGCCTCACTGCTGCTGTTGGACATTCTGACCTATGCAAATCTCCTTCAGCACATTTGTCTTTGGATCTGTGCTCGCACACAGACACGTGACCCACACTTACGTGTGTTGCATGAGTTGTGAAGTGCTGGCACCTCCCAGCCTCTGGGAAAACATTAGAAAAGATCACATTTCCTTTTCGTGACTTAACAGGTTCCTTGTATTTGTTTGCAGCTTCTCCGCTTTGCAGCTGCAACACAACAGCCTTCGGCAGCAGCACAAGAGCCTCCGGGCCCAGTTCAAATCCATGATTTCCTTCAAAATTTTCCACAGCAATGCTTCCCGCTGTCAGTTTGTGTCTGTGTCCCCGTCACGATGCAATGGGCAGTAGAGAACGGCTGGGGCAATATTTCCAGCCGCCCTCGGCTTTCCAGGCAGCTTTGAGACTGCTTATTTCAGTACTGCTTCAATGTTTCTCTCCTGTTTGAGAGTCGCAGCACACGATGCTCTACTTTGGCTAATTAATTTTTAAAGAAGCTGGGTATATTAATGCAAATTCTATTAGCGATGCCTCTTGGCAGCCCGTGTATTAAATACAATGCCAGTAGCATGACAACTCTTGACAGTCTCCACAGTGGTAAATTACATATATTATTATTTTATGCCCCTTTTAATGGTTTTAAGACACATCCTTAAAATAAACCAGAATTGTTAGTATGCTTGTACTAAAGCACAAAAATATTCCTTCTTATTTTAGCAAAGCGTATGTTCCTATTAGAGCTGGAGATGCCAGATAAAGACTGGCACACACCATGTGTGGTGTGAAGTGGTGGAGCTGTGTTGCCTTCAGAGGGATTGCAGAGGCTGATATCAAGGGAGGCTCTGACTTGATATTCCTTTGGAGCCATAACTTGATATTCCACATTGGATGATTATCATCAAGGGACAATCACAATATTTGACAGCAAGCCCAACTACCCTGCAAACTGTTTTGATGATAAAAGTTCCTAAATCTCTGCTGGTGTGATGGCCACTAGAGAGGGACAAAAGAAGAGGCTTTGCAAGTGCAAATGCCTGCTTGGGAGAGTTTATAATGCAAAGTTCAGTGGCAGCACTGTCTATGTTGAATTCAGCCCTTTCCATGATGAAGGAGAAGAATCTGCTGACAGGTTATATTCCATAGCAAATAAGTTGTGCTGACTGCTCATGATCCAGCAGGAGTTGGACACAGGAAGGGTACTGTGCAGGATCCAAGCAAAGCTGGATCATGCCCAGCATTAGGTATTACAGAAAGAAAAGAAACTAAACAGGGCCAGCACAGAAGTGAAGGGAACCTTTCCAGAGCCCTCTTGGTGGGACCAGCAGGACTGAAAGCCTGGGATGGGACAATCAACAAGAAAAGAAAAGAAAGGAAGGGGGGGGAAGCACTCCTGGAACAAACAGGAACACAGTTGATCTCACAGGGATCAGATATGAAAGACCCTTTAACCTGCAGGATCACATTAGATCCTAGAGTATAAACAGGCTGGCAAAAACGGCCCTGTAGCCACAAAACTCACTGTTAAAACTCTTTGCTGTCATGTGCCTGGCCCAGGTATTCAACAGTTCACTGTTCTGCTAGTCCAGAAAGCAAGTAAAGCTAATCAGAAGGTCTCAACCCCTGCCATCGTTTGTGTCAAATACAATGCCACACAATGGGACAGATGGATTTCTAGTTCCTTCCTACCTTTATTTATTTTTATTTTAAAGCAGCATATTGAAGACATTTAAACCTAACAGTTCAGCAAGGCTGCACAGGTAACCTGAACTCAGCCCTCTTAACATAGCAAAACCTTGAGCTGGCCAGTTGCTCTCCTGTCTCTGTTAGGGCTCTCTGCTTTACTTCACTGTGCAGGAGGGGCAGCGTGGCAGGAGCTGATGTTCTGCTCCAGCAAACACTGTTTGCCATCTCCTACCTTCGACTCTGTAACCTTGGCATCCTTCAAATGAAAGGGGCAGATCCACTGATAAGGTCAGGCTGCTCTCTGCCCCCAGGTATTTACGGCTGCTCAGACGAGTTCACCTGGGTAGGCTCCACAGCAGAAGGGAAAAGGTGCCGGCTGACAAAACCCGGTCAGAAGACATTGAGTGCCCTTGTGGAAATAATTTGTGACTGGATAGTATTTTGCCTGTGTTGGGAGCCAGCAAGGTAAAATAGGTCAGTTCAGTTTTGCGGCCAAGTCCTGCTACAGACAGAACCTTGTGAAGATGTTGGTGCCTGCAACATCTTGGGTTTTGCAGGTAGTATTTTCACCTGCCTCTGCAGTGTGTCAGCTGTGATGAGTTACATCTGAAAACACCATGATGCACCCTTTAAGAAGGGTCTTTTCAGACCCTTATTTCAACCAACTAAAGGCTTAAAGCAGCTTGGGGGTAGTGGCAGCTAAGGAAAGGGTGGGGAAGGTGCACGAGCGCCATCTATCACTTAGGGCTTGTGAGTGGCTCTCCCAATTTCTTTTAGCCTCACTCCCAAATTTGGTAAATGCAGATACTTTTTTTCCAAGGTCAAAAGTCTTGTTCAGCCCCAAACAGCTTTTCTCACGTCCTTCCTCACCCGTGCCCTCATTCCTCCAGAAAACAGACGGAAGGGAGCAGATAAAAAAAAGCATTGGCACAGCTCTGCCTTGGACTACCATATGCTCCTCTGAATAACCAATTTCTGCTCTCTGCTCTCTCACACGCAGTGATCAAAATACTGGAAGAAAATATTCATACTTTTCCTCAGCCACGTGATTTGACATTTCAAACACCAGCACCGTGGCCCTTCCTTCACCCTGCCGGCACTCAAACAGACCACGTTTCTTTCCCTCACTCACTGAGATTTGGTTGGTGGCAAAGAGAGACTTTGGCAAAACATCCTATTCCGAAGCACATGGCACATATGAGAGATCAGTGGCAATCATCCCATCCATAATGTCAGAATCTAAAGAGAGATTTAATCTCATGATATTTGAAGACTTCACAAGAAAAAGTTGCCTTTTTTTTATTTCGACTTTGGGATTTCCTGTAACGGAAATAACAATCCTCAAATTATCCTTCCTGTTGGAAGGAAAGTTTTGCTGTACAAAACACACAGCAATGCCTCAAAGCAGTTCTTACCTCCTAGGAACAAAAGGTCACCACAAGAAAAAGTGCAAGAAGCAGAACTTGCACATCACAAGGATCAAATGTAGGTCAACGCTGGCATGCTTTGAATATTTTTTTCCTCTGCACTGAACAAAGAGGTTAATTCCACCCCAGGCCAGACCATTCTGGGAGGGAGAGTGGCTCTCCTCCACCTCTCTGATCCTCCCTAGGCTGCAGTTCAAACCAGTCCCAAGAACCTGCAGTCAGCAGTGTAACAAAATTGTTGAAAAGATCTCAGCCTAAACCACTCTCACACATTAACTGGAGCAAAACTGGGACACCAGAGCTGATTACAACTCACACATTACCCAGCAAGATGCTGCAGGTATCAATTCCCCACGGGTCCCAGCAAAGCCAGCTCTAACATCAGTCCAGTGAACTGGCCTTCTGCAGACTTTGCCCCGTTCCTGTGATGAACCAAAGCTTTTGGCCCTGCAGCAAGAGACCTCAGGGACTCACCAAAGGCATCTTCTTTATCTCCATACAGAGAGATTAAGGCTTTAGCAACTGCAGTCAGGAATGCTTGCCAACAGCCCATCCAGAAAGCCCAGGAAGTAGGGGAAAAGCATCCATCAGCACTGAAGTAAGCCAGTGTCAACTCTGATTTGCTAAAGAGCAGGTGAGCCTTGAAGCCTTGGAAGTGGTGTATTGGGAGAGTCATCAAGGAGTCTGATCCAATCCTCCAGTCTCTGAAAGCATCTCATACAAAGAGCACAGCAAACTGCAGCTCCAGTGGTGCAAGGGAAAGCAATTTGTTCTTTAGCAAAAGGCAGGGGAAAAAAAAAAGACTCCCGTAAAATACTGGAGGGGGAGGGAAAGAACATAAGACTTGAACTAACCCAGCTTTAAATCCCAAGAGAGTTACAGAAAACTGCTTGGAAACGAGAGAAAAGGCAAAAGCAGCTTTCCTGGGTGCCAGATGTGACTTCAGGGCAGGAGGAGCTGTGATTTTCCAAGAAAGAGAGGATTTTGCCTTGGAGGGACAGATCTAAGGACAAACCAATCCAGTTTGATGTGAAATCTCGCCCTGCCATCGGTTACATCTTGCAGGTGTCCTAAATCTTCCCTGCAGTTAACCTTGGTGCCAGTCACTCCAGGGGGTATGAGTCTGTTGCTGCCAGACCTCAGCAGGTGTGAAAATCTCCACACACCTCATATTCATCACTAGAGATGATACAAGGGGCAGAGAGAAGCAGCAGCTTACTCTTCAGATCAAAACTTGAACGTGTGAGGGCAGAATTTTCTCCTAACTTATAAAATGATCAAATTTAGAACAGGACTCACGTAAAACCAAGTGAACTTTGGGCAGTATGCATCACGCATCGCCAGGTTGTTTTACAAGATGCCTAGCCCTAGCATTTCATGCACTTCAGAAGTTGTGTTGGCACGTGTCTGCCACAGCCACCAGCCATCCTGCAAGGCCACTGCTTTTCCCTGCTCCTCCTGGACTCCCTTGGTGGATCTCACACCATATACGAACCAGGGACAATGGTAACTCAATACAGCAGCAGAACCACTCACTCCCAAAGTGCCAATGGCCAGAGAGGGAAAACTTGGTGGCATTAGACCCCTCCTCCAGTTGCTTTGGATTTACTGCATCAAGGAAGACAAGATTCCTCATTCTGCCAGTGCTCTCTTTGCTCAATCTTCACTGAGCCTTCCCCAGTGTCTGTCAGCAGACAAGGAAATGTTTCTTGAGGTGCAGCTTACAGATTGCTGCACAAAAATAGTTTATTTGCTTACAGTGCCGGGGATGCAGCATTAGGGATGCTCTCAAGTCACTTGAAGCATAGTATGACTACAATACAAGCCACTGGAGCAGAAAGCCTGGAAGGGGGAAGGGAGACCAAGGGAAAAAAAAATATTCAGGCTGTCTTGAATGCTACAAGCTTTGCTTTTTTATCTCCTTTCCTAATGTGACACAGTAAGCTGCACAGGAGCACAGAGTAACAAATGGTTCCTGCAGGGATCACTTTATTAATGAAGTATTGATAGAGGCAGAATTTGAAATGCCCAAATAATAAATGCTGCTTTGCATTTATAGCACAACCTTAAGCTCAAAGATCTTTCGTGTCTGTCTTAGTCACTTGCAAAATGGCTTTTGAGGAAGGTTCTAGATATTCTGTGAAACCCCAGATCATCACGAATTAGGGCTGCCTACATCACAAAATTATGCTCATCAACTGACTCAGCACTGGAACAAGATTAGCACTAACAACACTTGATAGACAATAACAAGACAAATTTAAGGTACTCCAAAAAGTTTATTACAGTGTAGATGCACTGTGCAATGGTTGTCACTGGAAAAATTACTACAGTGTGGAGCTAATAGCTAATTTTCCGAAATGTTTTGCAGCAACTTTGAACACTCAAATGAAAAGTGGGTGTTGTGAAAGTGAAAGCATTCTGAGCCAAATTTTACTCTTAGATGTGCTGTTATTGCAGCTCCTAATGAGATTTGGTCTCATAGGCAAGAATCAGAGCAGTAGCATGCAATTATTTGGGTTTTTTTTAACTGAAATAATATTGATTTAGAGCTTGGTGGAGGAGTCTAGTTATATACAGTTCTACAAATTTTAATTTTTTTTATTTTTACACATGTATCTTTGCAGCTGCCAGGCTTTCATAAAATAAAACCGAGGTTAAATTGAGCAGTAGCTCCTTCCCTAAGTGACTCACTGCATCTCTCTCTCCTGCACTTGCCATTCAGCCTCCTTTCTCCAAGGCTGTGCTTTGGTAGTGTTTTACTCCAATTTTAGCCATATCCTACATGACCACCGAGAATCAGTTCCTCAGACTTCCCCTGGCAGAGCTAAATATGTTTGTGCTATAGGAAAAAACAACACCATATGGCAGTTGTTTGATCTCTAAGCAGAAGCTGGTTTTTTGAAAACTGATGAGCTCCACCTGTCTAGAAAGTTGCCTTTCCCTCCCAGACACTGCCAAACTTATTTGCACACTGCACATGTCCCCAGCATCCAGGATAAGGAAATTGTGGAGATCTGTTCTGGACTGTCACCAGTTCCTGATTACACAAACTCTGCAGTGTCACTGTTGTCTTTAAAGGTGACCAGAGATTGGATTTTCCCTATTCTGGCACATCGATAGTCTTTGATACTCTGACATGGGTAGCTGATGGGATTTTCCCATCCGTTTCCCAGGATATTATCCCAGCTGCAAACCTACATTTGCACATAACCTGAGGTACATGGACACATAGCGTGGCTCAACATCCAGTTACATAAGCCTGACACACCACGTTATCAGCCTGCTTTTAAGAGCCTCTGACATTATCTTGGACAAATTCCGCAGGCCAGTGATTCTTGCTCAGTGTCGTCATGACCTTTATATCTACATGAAAACCACTTAAGGACATAAGAAGGGTTCAGCCTTTCATGGGACACAAAGTGTCCACTCTGACCTGCCACGTGGTGCCAACAAGAGACCAACAGATACCAGTTGGGTACCCTGGGCTTTGTGCCACAATGTGCACAATGGGTGCATCCATACCAAAAAAAAACCCAACTAGAAAGGAGGCATGAGGAGAGGGGGAGTAAGCATGATTTCCCTGAGCAAGATGCTGGCTCTGCTTTCTTTCTTCATGCTGTGCAACTATTTGCTAAAGAAAATAATTTCACTAAAGATGCTCCGCTTCCTTTGCGAAATTACTCTTTAAATGCTGATTCTCCATCTGTTGCACAGATCCAGATTTTGAAAGATATTTAGGGACCCAATAGCTCCCAATTCAAATAGATGTCTGACATGTTTTAAAAATTAAATTTCTGCTTTTACATGTAACAACACACAAATTTAACCCTTGATTTTTAGGTTGGGGAAAAAGAATTGTAAGAGCGATCAGAATGATTAAGAAAAACAGACTTGGCCTTGAAACAAGATGCAAACCTTGATGCAAAAGGTTATGGACCACATCTATGTCTCAGACACACCATGTGCTACACCAAAGAGTTTATTGGTTTGTAATAAGCTCTCAAGGGTGAAAGCAAATGAAAGTTAAACTTCCTTCACATCACACGAGCTCAGTAAAGCTTACTTAAACTCCCTTGCCACTTACATCTGGCTCCCAGGAAGCTTGGCAGAGCACCCTACAAGAGGTGCCTACTTCCACACCATCTAACCAACACCTTCTTCATTAAGTGGAAACAAAAAGCAGCCTCAGTAGGGAATTTTTTTTCCTATAGGAAAACATGTGTCAAAGCTCCAGAGTCACAGCTATCGCATCATGGGGTTAAGGCATAGAACCACAAGGGCAGAGCAGAAAGGACTTTGCAGACTAACACAGGCAGTACTCTATGATCCTCAACACGGCTCCTAGACCTCCACCAACCATCACCACCTTCACTTCAGTCTCCTGACAAGTCTGCAAGTCACAGATTATAGAGATGCCTTTAAAATAAATAGCCCCTTGATGAAGCTGAGCTGCACATTTTCTTCTCAGTAGCCACTTTGCACCTTTGCTATATGAATTCAGAACTTAATTTTCCTGTATTGTTAATTTTTAAATTGGCTTTTTTTAATCCATACATTTTCACGCTCATGCCATGCTTATCTACACGTTCACATTTTTATAGAATTCTTCAGATTCATTCATGGGAAGTTATTTTAAAGACACTCTAAAAGGAAACACTTCTTGAGTCATCTACCCATAAAGTGCTTTCACTATCATGAGTCTATCCACTGAGGACTCCAAGGGACAGCAACCCCCAAATGTATAGCTATCCTAAAACCCTTTTGAGTTGCAAGCTAGAAAGAAATGCTGTATAACTTATTTGAAATGTGAGCCAGTCTCCAAATAGATGAAGCTCCCAGACAGTTTTCTTGGTTTTCAGATAAAGACTAAACTAGGACACCATGGCAAAGATAATGTGTTCAATACAAGACATGTAACAAGTTAAAGTCAGTCATATATTCTACTTTTCTGTCACCAAGGGATCTTCCAGAAAACTGTAATCTTGCTGCAAAACCTTGCTTAGTCTTTCATTTCTCATTGCACCACACCAACTCAAAGCAACGGTAAGTCAAGCCCATCTTTCACATTGTTTAAAAATTAAGGTTCAGCACACTGCCAAGTTTCCTTCTTGGACACACAAAGGTCTAAAAAGTTTGCTTCAAGAAACAATTAGCTCTTCCATTCATCCTGTGATCTGTTCATTCAGAAACCAAATGACTGCCCTCTTTCATACTAGCCAAGATTGATGCTCTCATATCTCAGGGTAGCAGTCTGGAGCAGACTGAAGAACCACTTAAAAATGATGTATTCATTATTCATTTCCAGAGTTCATTAAATAATCTTTCATATTTGTTTTCTTTGTATTTTTGCCACGACTGAGTGCAAATAAGCTAACTACTGGGTCTCAGAGGGGAAGATCAAGGATGCTGATTACCTCAGCATACAGCCTGTGTTCTGCTGGAGGTTAAAGAAGAGTGTTTCTCCTCCTGAAAACCCCAAAACGCACCCAGTGTAAACAGCAGTCACTGCCTGCAGTCCACATCAGCTGATGGTTTGGGAAGGACTCCGACAGCCCTCACCAGGGCTTTGACAAGAGTGGAGCATAAACCAGCTTTTTCCCTTGGAAACAGGCATTCAGGGAGGAAAACAAGCAGCAGGAAAAGGGTATCCTTAGGAAAGCAGGGAAGCCAATACTCCACCCCGGGGAAACCATCTCCAGGGAGCAGAGTACAACTTCCATCCCAAGCACCAGGCAGAGGATGTCTTCCTGAAAACAGCAGAGAACTGATTGATAGAGAAATCCTGGTGAGGAAGAACCACTGCCCTGGGGAATAGTCAGAATAAGAGGTTAAAACTATATTCCTATGTTAGGATTTTCATATAACCCTGTTTTGGTTGGTTTCCAGTCAGGAAGAAATCCCTGCTCTTCTCCTCATGTCCAGTTCCTTCACTAGATGGCTGAATTTTGCAAACCAGGAAAGGCCAGGAGAAAACACATCTCCCCTGCACTGGCATTTGATGCAGGACCAGACAGTTTCCAACCAAACTGAAGCCTGTTGACCACTGCATGAGCTGCCTTTATACTGCTGTCCTCAGAATCCTTTATGTAGTCATTGCATCTGCTCCCTTGGGCTCTGGGGGAGGAATAAGCAGCATCAGTGGCCTGAGGGACTACCACAGTTGTTTTGCAGAAGCTCAGACTGTTATTTAAGTGCTACATCCTCAGATGATAGACTTGGGTTATGTCAAGCAGTAGAGATTCACCATTGCCAGAAGGGCAGCGCTCTGGAAAAGCAGCCTTGAATTTGACAGGGTGGAAGAGGAGGGCTGAGGCTGTGGTGAACTGTGCTGCACTGCTGGCCTCAGAACACACTCACATGTCAGGGCCTTGGTGGCCCTTGATGTCTCACAGGATTAGCTCCTTCCTGAGAAAGCTCTGCATGTGGGAGAGGATCAGAAACCCCCCAAGGACAGGTGGCAATCCTATGGGGCATATCCCTGTATCTGGTGTCTAAGGCAAGCTCTTCCTCCCTCTCCAGCTGCACATACTTTCCTCAGCACTACGAAAAAGGGATTAATCAAGTGCCCACTGCGGAACACAGCAGGGAGGTGTTGATCCCAGTGCTGTGTGGGTTTCCCAGCCAGAGCAGCACCAGCTCTGCTGATTTTATCTTGTTTTTCCATGGAGCTCTGGTTAGTGCAGCTTTAAATATTTTTCTTCCCTCTTAACATGGTTGCTCAGAATGAGGCAGCTGAAGTGAAACGCAGAGGTCCTGAAATCAGAGAGGTTTTGTTAGCAGGGTACATTGCTCCTCTCATCAGCTGCCTCCCACCTCCTTTCCTTCCTCCCTGTTGTTTAGGCACTAATGAAGACAGCAAAATGGTTATAGGACTCAGGGGATCATTTATCAGGAATTCCGTGCCTATTTTAAAGGTCTGTTCCATTAAAAAAAGTGTAAGGATTTCTCTCCTAAGGATACTCCTCAGGAACTAGTTCACTGGGGAGAAGGGATGCAATGCAGGTGAAAAGTAATTTCTCTTTGCTGAATTACTACAAAGAGATAATCAATATTTACCTGCATACTTTCTCACCACCCTACAGGACAGCTGCTCCAGCACATGGGAGGAGATGAGTAAGGGTGCAAGGGAAGGAAAAAATTGCTATATCCACTCCCATCCCCTTTTACAGGGCAAATACCTCTATTGAGAAGGTAAAAGAGAGCTTGAGGTTTTCACCTGCCACACTCATCATTTACCTGTGCCCAGCAGGTGAGCAGCAAAGGGCACTGTTGAACTTCATCCTTAAACCTTCACTTGGAGCAGGATGAGGTGGTTTTTCGTGAGGCATCTTGCAGCCCACATATGGAATTTATTATCAGAGTAGCCTCTGGCACTCTGCTTCCTATAGGAGAGCCAAACTCTCAGATAACTTCAGGAGACAGCAGTTACCTTCACATATATATACACCAACACTTTGAGATCCTCTACCAAACTAGACCCAAGAACAGGTTCAGCCAACCTGAAGGTTTAAACCTCCATGGTCCACTATGCCCAGGGACATTGGTTGCCTCAGGTCCAGATAAAGCTGCAGCTTAATCAGTCTTGTTCTCTGAGACAGATGTCAAACATTGGTACTATCACTCTGCTGGTTGTCAGCATTGGTTTTGGGTCTGCCTGATGATCCAGCCTAAAGGCTAAGATCTGGTTCAGCCAAAGGAGACTGGGCCAATTCAGCTAAACTGAGTGTAAGCAAATATAGAGCCCTGGTACCCTACACAGCACAGGGGCTTTCAACATCTCTGCTGACACAGATGAGGAATCAATCCACCAAGTCTCTTTTCCCAGAGGGCACAATATAGCCCACCTCCAATGCCAGCTGATGCCATCTGTGCAGCACAGAAACTATCCCAGCATCTTCATTCTTCTTTTTAGTAGGACACTAACATTCTATGTAGTCATAGTATGGGGGTGTTCTGTAAAGGAAACAGTTGTTGAAGGAAGTTGGTAACAGGAATGGGATCTTTCACCCATGACAACACTTCAAACTGTCCAAGGTCATCGGTGTCCATTCAGCAATTGATGAAATTATCAGGAGATAATTAAGAGGGAAGGCATTCACACCACAGACATTCCTTAGCAGCCTTGGCCGGCCATGGGAGAGGCCAAATACTGAAGTGAGTTGTCCTCACTTTGTGGATTGAGAAGAATCAGGGTAGGACACGTTGGCAGAGAAGAATGACAAAGGAACCAACATCACATCCCTCTCTCAAGAGGGAGGTTATTCCCTTACTGTGCATCTTTTTCCCAGTCTGTTTCTATAGCATCCCTCATCAACACTCTGCTTTGGAACATCTTCTGAAGGATTAAAGGGCTTCTCTTACCCTAGGAGGGAAAACAAAGCACGAGGCTTGTTCAAACCATGCTGCTTCCAAGGACTCTGCAAGCGAAGTAACCCATGTGATCTGCTCCACTGAACCACAAGGAACACACAGACACCTCCAGACTGAGAGCACTTCAGAGACAAACATAAGCAAAGAGAAAACTACCAAAAATAGAGGTCATGAAAATAGGTGCTGTCATGATGGATTTTCCCCAGAAAGCAAACTAAACAGGAATCCTGCTCCAACACCAGTTAGTAACTGCCAGTGAGTTTTCCTGGAAGCTCATTTCAACTCTGTTCCCAGCAGATCTTTCCACAAACCTGTTGTGGGTACACAGAGAGCACGAAGCACTTTTCCCTTTCTTTCCCCCTTCGTATCACCCTCCTACAGCTGGCGTGGGATTACAGCTGAGAGCTTCAGAGCCCTTAAAGCAGGGACAGAAGACAAATACACGTCTGCAGCATTCCATGTAGTTCAGTCCAGCCAGCCCAAGCAGTGCAGTTGGGTCTGCACACAGCAAGAGGCCACCTGCCCCTCACTAAAAGCCTTGCTGTCGCCCACTCCTCCCGGGAAAGCTTCCTGTCACCATCGCAGAGAACTGACGTCACGAGCTGCTGCCAGTACTGGTGCTTTTCCCCTTCCTGGGAAAATAAATAACAACAGCAGTCCCCTCCACGCTGGGTTGAAACCTGCAATTAAGAATTAATTCAGGGGCAGATCTCTAATTGGTTTCTCCCAGGAGAAGGGGAGACTCAGCAACATGTTGTGTATGCTGAGAACTAAAAAGGACTCCAGAAAAATGATGTTGGAAGAAGAGTCACTTGGGTTTTTTCCTGTTGGGGCAGGAAGGGCAAGGGAACAGAAAGAGGAAAAACACATGCTTCACCACCAGAAAAGGTTTTACACCTAATATTGATGGGTTTAGCTTTTTGAAATTGTTGTCTTTTTCTCTGAATACTTGCAAGACTTAATAAAAACAGGCTTTCTGAAGGAGCCAGCTGCTGCCTGCCATCTCCCCCACACCTATAGAAAAGCAATACAGAGTGGGCTAAGTTTCTGCAGCATCTTCCCTTGCTTTGTTTTATTTTTAACTCTGTGTCTGCCTCCAGTTCTCAGAACAACTCCTGCACATCCCTGTCATTTCAGACTCATTTCCCACAGTGGATTTCAGATTCTTGCAGTATTTCAAGTATCCCTAGATGAAGTGTCAGGGCAGATTATTTTTCTTGATCCTAGTACCCATTTTTATTATTTATTTTCACCAAGCTTCTGAAAAGTACTTTTTTCCCCCTGATCAAAACAACAAGGACAGCAGGGCCTCACTGTACACACAGTCCTATTTCTTCTGACCCAAGATCTGATGCTGGTTAGGCCAGGCTGCCACAGCACAAGTTACACTGAGGTCAATCCCTTCCCTCAACACAAGTCAACAGGCCGGTATTGGACCATGCTCAAAAATGGCAAACATAACACAGTGGGACTTTTCCATCAGATAAATTGTGCCTTGGAAGTGAAGAGAGGATAACTGGGAAAGTTACAATTTTTAGTTGCTTCCACTTAGCATTTTTATCTTATTATCTACTGTTTATAAAATTTCCCATTAGACCACCCTTGTGTCTTATGAAGAAGTCAGCATGTTCCCTGAAGATATTTTCAATTTAATATTCCTAGTTAGGTTTGAATCATGGCAGAGTAAACTATAGCACCTGAAAACAGCAAACCTGCCACTCCTGCTCTTGTAACCATCACTGCTGTGTCTCACACTTTTCCCTGAAGCACTGTAGGAAATATTCTCTATTCCCTATCAAACACCACACATCAAAGCCTGGATCAAAAAGACATGGCAAGACAACAGCAGTACCCACAAGTACCAGGCTATGCAATATTTTGCCTTTTAACCACACTGCGTCTCACAGCAGAGGAGCAGCTGCAGCAACTCACCACAGATGTATCCTTGTGATTCCCTCCAGCCTCCTGGTGAGGTGAGATGAGACCATTATCATACAAATTCTCTTTTGCATGGAGCACACTACAAGCTCTGCCCGAGCAGGACAGTCCCCATCACTGTGATAGGGCAACTCAGCCAATTCCTCTCTCACTGGTTTCCCTTCGTCTCAAAAATTCATTAAACTGGTGGAAGATGAAGGCTCGAGTTAACCTTGGGTTGCCTGCATTCAAAATAAGTAGCTAGTCCAGCAAAGAGTCCTCTCCTGGGTTACTGCCTTCCTCTAGAAGCACAAACAGTGATTTTTACCTACTTTTTAATACTTTTTACCTACTTTTTAATACTTTACCTTCTACTTTACCACTATCAACAAACTGAGCTAACAGCCATTTGTCCTAACTGATCTCTGCCTTTGAGGGGTACTATCCAAGTACTCCCCGTTACCCAAACCCTTTCCTTCCATGCACACACCATTGCTGTTTTTTTCTTTAGATCTGATGATTCCACAATATCCTGATGCATTTTTTGCTTGACTTGTAATGAAGGCTAAGCAGAAAAAGACTGAGTGTGTTCCTGCTTCACCTGCTCTCCTCTAGACCCCAGGACTTTTCTGTACAAAAATAACTAGAGGGGAATATCCAGATTCATACTCAGAAAATCTAGAGCATACTGTCACAAACATGACTAGCTCTGCCCACCCAAAATTTCACTTCACATTTCACCTTCTACTACACACTTTTTTCCTCCATCTTGCTTTACACAGCATCAAGATATTGGGATACTGTCAAGAGCTCTCACCTTTCACTGCACAAAATGAAAATTGAACAAGCAGAGATTCCAGCTCAAACTTTTTAAAAATTAAAGACAAAGTAATTGCTGTGTCCACTGAATCATAGCCAGTAGTCCTGGGAGAACAACATTGGGAACTTTGCAACACACAGGTGGATTCCTCAAACCAGAGCTCTGAATTTCCCTTGCTTACAATGATCAGGTATTTCATCTTCCAGCCAAGATGTGCAGCATGATGAAAGCAAAGGCTTTAGATCTCAAGAGAGGAATTTAATCCCCATTTCTCAGGTGACAAATGGTAATTCACGGGTAGAGAGATTTACCTGCGAGTCTTATTGCAGCAGAACAGGAATATCATTACCTCATTCCTCCTGTTTCCTTGCAGTTTCCACAGAGAATGAAGGCAGTTTTGAACCCAGTTTTGACCTGTTGCATGTCCCAAGAAGGGAAACACGAGAAAGAATTGGTATTTTGTTGGTCTCAATAAGCACTGAGAATTCAGGGGTTCATTGACATTGTTTAACTACTGGCACCTGAACAGCCTCATGTGAAAACTGCCAGGCCTAACAATGAAAAATGTTCCAAGATTAGGAAAAACTGTTACATTAGTGAATCATGGTTTGTCCTGCCAAACCAGGTTCCTGCAATTAGTTTTGAGAACTATGAATGAAGCTCATGCCTTTATCAGCATGGGCTTTTCCTACATAAAATCTTGCCTAGTTTGGATATTGTCTTCCCTTCCTTTCCCTCATCTATATTAAGCTATCGATACTTCACTTGCAAGTATTAATTTACTCATTGGGGCATGAGTATCTTAATCATTACGTTTGTATAAAGCACAAGAGAAGACATGATTAGTCTTGCTTTAGGCACTGCTGTCATGTTAGTTTATAATGGCAGTGGTATATTCAAATTATGGTGCATCCACCCTTCCCAAAAACCCCAGTGCTACCTCTCTTGGATCAGGCTGCATGCCAGGAAAGAGAAATATTGAGTTTCTACAGTATATTTAAAAAAAAAAATTAACTTATAAAACTCTAAGATTCAGATGATGGCCTGTTGACTGCCCCTGCCTTGAAAGAGGGGGACAACTGTTTCTTGTTACTCTTCAGAAGCTGTCCTATTAGCACTGCAAAACTACAGTTTAGCACAAAAAAGAAAAGGAAACAAGAGGCTTCCAGCACGAGTTCTTCCCTGCATTCTGATTTCCAGCGCAGGCAGGTGGAGCTGAGGGCTCCAGCCAGCACGCAGAGCTCTGCTGGCTGGGGATGCAGCAGTCTGCACAGTGATTGCTCAGGGTGCAGAGAGGGATGCTGGCAGCCTGGTCCTGATAGGTCTTTAGTACAACCAAAAGGATAGAATTCATTTAGCCAGAAGAGACAGAAAAGGCCTTTTGCAATAATATCAATAAAATCTCATTCAATCTCTATCCCCCCCAAATCCCCATTGCAAATTTAAGACTGATTTATTATTAGCTGGCTGAGATGAGCAATTAAAATAGAACGTTAGAAGACACTTAGGTGAATTCAGCACCTTGTGTGGATATGTGGCAATAAATCTGTTCCCTGGCAGTGTGTGGGAGAATTCCTCCCTACTGTGGATTCATACCCAGTATCAGGCAGGGCCTCACTTGCTTATTGCCAAATAAGCAGTGGGACTGGTGCATAGGATGGCAGCAATCCCAGTCTCTATATGCAGGAACAAAACAGTGCCAGGGATAATTCTTCATACAGGTAAACTGGAGGCATCTCCTTTTCCACGAGGAAATGCCATGCCAGATATTAACATACACAGGCTGCTTCTCCCTTCAACCTGTGTTGTGTTATTATCTGTTTATGAGGGAAGAGAAAAACAACAAATTGTACAGAGCTTTGACCCCCAACAAACCAGTCAATGTCACCAAGCAGATCAATTCAAAGAACCAAATTCCAATACCTTTATCAGACCCAGAAGTTTCTCCACCTTCTAATGTGAAGAAGACTGTATAATGACTGATGATCTAAGCAATAAAGTAGTAACAGCTGAATTTTTGGACAGCCCCTGTGCCAACAGAAGAGGGCACAGCAATGCTGCCCTATCCACAAAGGGCAACATCCTGGCTCCTGTCAGAAGCACATGTGTGGGGAGCAGGGAGAAAACCAGAAAATTCCTGGGAGGAGCCTACAAAGCTTCTGAGGCAGCACAGGATCCAGCTCCCCTGACACCAGCAGGGCAGCTCCTGCTCTGGCACGCTCCATACTGTCACAATCCTTAGTCCATTTTCCATCCACTCTGGCTGGAGGTGTAAGTGCTGGAAGCACAGCTTTTAAACAGCCGAAAGCTAGAAAGCAAATACGTGCTCCAAAGGGATTATTTTAAATTTCTTTGAGTATTTGGGGCTGGGCTCCCAATGAATTCAAAGAGCTGAGATTACTTACAAACCCGGCGCTGCTGAAAATCCCCCAAACGAATGACTCCTGCCTCGAAAGGACCTTGGCTCCAGCACAAAGCTATTTCTGCCTTAGCATGATCGATCCTGCCAACCTGCCGGGCTTTTTGTGCAGGAGAGCTCGGATCAGCTGAAGGGGACATTCTGCAGAGAGGCTCCAGTGCCGAGACAGAGCAACGCCCCCAGCAAGGCCTCGGGCCACGTGCCAGGTGACTCACAGGAGCAAGGGGACACACAAATAAAATCACAGAATATTCTGAACTGGGAGGGACCCACAAGGATCATCAAAGTCCAGCTCTTGGCCTTGCACAGGAGAGCCCCAGCAATCCCACCATGTCCCTGAGAGTGTTGTCCAAATACTCCTTGAGCTCAGGCAGGCTTGGTGCTGTGACCACAGCCCTGGGGAGCTCATGCCAGTGGCTCAACCACCCTCTGGGTGAGGAGACTTAAGAGTAAAGAGCTTGATTACTCTATCTGGACCTTCCCTGCAGATCTGTGCTACTCACTGCCTTCCAAGGGTCCTGCCCGCTGGGAACATGAGCAGCTCTGATCCCTGATGCAGCACAAGCAGCCACAGCTCTGCACCACCCTGAGGAATGGCTGGGGAGGCAGGACGAGCATCCTGACTCTTGAATAATGAAGGTAGCTCGGGGTGCAGCTGTATAACAGGAGCAAAAGTTGCAACAAGGCTATTTTCATGCCCAGGCTCTTCTTGAACATGACTTTGGACACTGCTCACCTGCTTCAGGGACAGGCAGAAGCTTCTCTTATTCTCCTTGAACTATTTATTACAAACAAGAGTCAGATATAAAGCTTAATATTAAACATTTTAACCTTGTTTGCATGTGTGCTGTGGGATTGAAAACCCCCACAGGAATAACTGACTCCCACAAACAGCTTGGGTGTCAACTTCAGATCCCCCGACAGGTAAGTGCTCACAAAGTTTGGGGTAAGGACAAGATAAAGCTGACACTGAAGCTCATCAAGTGAGGCAGCCTTACCACCCCAGGGTTAAGTCCCTGAGCAGGTAACACACACAACCCCCTGCCCAACCACTGTGCCATGCCAAAGACCAAACCAATTTGCCTCTGATTAGCTGTCCTTTTACAATCACACAGACCTCACATCTTCAACTCTGTGTTCAGGGCTCTACTCCATCCTCAGTTCTTCACCTCTTCCTGCCTTTCCTCAAATGCTCCCCTGCACACCAAACCTCACCCTCAGCCCGATACACTGAGCAGACAAGTCCCAGCAGTCCATCACCCTGCAGCCAAGAGTCAGCCTAGACATTAAACCCTTCACTTTTGGCCTTTCTTTAGGAGTGGAAAAAATAACTGGTCCACAGACATATTGCAAAGGTTTAACCTCCATCCTCCAGATGCAGGAAAAGTCAAATAGCAAACCATAAATCTAGAGCATGGTCAGGTCAGGTGTGGGAAAGAAGCTTCTCTGCAGCTCTCTGTGCCTTAGAGGTGCTCCAAGGGCCACCCCACCCCTTTCACCATCCCAAGTCACTTCCGAAGGTGATTTGCAGCTAAGGGCCACTGTCCCTTTGCTAAGGAGGCAACCACAGAAGGGGCATCAGCTCCTTGCCCTTGTGTCTTTACTTCCACCCAGACTCACGTTGCCTGCAGAGGGGCACATGAGGAGCCCCCATCTCCTCTGCTCGGCTTCAGAGTCAAACTAACAGCCAAGCTCCCAGCAGAGCAGTGCCCAACATCCCTTGAGCCCATAACAGCAAGAAAAATGCCGGAGGCAAAGGCCTATTTTAATCTCCCTATTATCTGGATCGTCCTGGTCACAGAGAACATTACTTAGGAACCATGGTTTCAGCTGTAGTAGCAATACTAAAGTGATGATCTATTTTAATTGTTTATTTGTCTTATTATTTCTCTAGTCACCTTTAAACTCCATCCCTTCATCTTGGAAAGGTGCTGGGAGATCATGAGGAAGCCCAAGTCTCTGGTAATATTTTAAAAGGATTTTTGACATAAATCAGAGACAAATATGTCACGGAGCTGCTCTAAGGCCAACAGCAAGAAAGGAAGCACTGCTGTAGGCACTGATGGGATCTGGGAAGGCAGCTGAGCCTCATAATGGGCTTAACAGGGGTCCCAGGGTAGCCTTCATCCTCACCTGGGGGTGTTCATTTGTGGTCTCTGCAGGCTCCAAGAGACTCCTCTTAATAAAAGGTCTCTTTTTTTTTGGCAAGTGTGAGAGCTGCAGTCTGACTTGTGGGTGGTTGCTCAGACAGTCAAAGTAACGAGGATTTTTCCCACATAAGAAACCATCTCTAAGGAAGTATTTATAAGTGATCCAACAGAAATCAATATCATCCCTCAGTCCAAAGCTGTCTGCAGACCTGCATTGAAGTCCACAGGAAATTTTGGATCAGGCCTCCGCTTTCTCCAGTCCTTTCTCATTTTCTTACACTGCAAGAGCACACCTGGATCAGGCAACATAAAAGCTTCTCCTCAGCATGCCAGCAGACCCAAGCCTGACCTGTAACACCCCCTGCCATGCCAGGACTGGGCTTACCAGCAGTGCAGGTTGCCAAGTGTTATCACACTCCAGTGTTTGGTACTTGCATGAAAAATGTGGATTTGACAGTAAGTGACACCTCAGATTCAGCTCCATATTATGCACACAGCTCATGTGAGAACAAGGCTCACGTGAGAACAAGGCTCACTAATTACTCAAGAGGAGTCTGTAACTGTGCATGTTTTAGAAACAGGCAGGTCAAAGAACACTCCTTAAAACACCTTCACGCCAGGGGCAAGAATTAGGTTGAGAGAAGCAGAGTTTTCCTCAGATGATCTCTGGTTACTCAAAATATCTTGGACATTTATTAGTTTTTCAGGAGAGGAAAGGAAAGAAATATTCCGCATTCAGAAGTTGGGGAGTTCTTGACAGATTAGCTTCCCTCACTTGCAATTTTCAGTAAGTTTCTCCATTAAAAGAAAAAAAAAATCAATTATTTGCAGAGCACTAGGAGGTGAAATTGAAATAACTCTCAGGAAGTTTCCAGGGCAGTTTTCATTCCCATTTAAGAGATATATTAAGACATTGACCCATAAATCCATAGAGATAGTCTTTCTGTTAGACTGAGGATGCATAAGGTTCCTTTTTTTTGCCTCAAACAAGGCTGAGGAATACTGCCAGGAATAATTTTAAACCTACTGCAGCGTATATGGAAGCTGAAGAACACAAGGGTTAACAGCTTAAGCTACATATTTGTCTGGTCTATCTTGAAACTCAGTCTTTCTGTTGTATAGAATAAACCTGGCCTCCTTTTGAGTCACTTGAATTACTCCAGATGCACGTCCATGTGATGGGAAGTTGACATCATGGCCCAGAGGAGCACTTGCCATTTCCCCTTGAGTGGGTTCCCTGTCTGATGTAGCCCCTTTCTGGGCAGAGATTAAACAGACAGATCAGACTTTGCCAAGAGCCCTCAGTGACAGAAGCAAGGCTCCAAAAGGATCAGTAAGCTTGATGTCTTCCCTTTGCCTAACAAACCTCCTCTCCAGGCAGTTGCCCTGTTGGCTTTCCAGGCTCTCCTTGGAGAGGTAAATTACAGAGGCAGCACCAAGTCCCCCTGGGCAGAGATATAGTAAACAATAGGTGAGGATGAAAACACAGCCTTAATAGGGGAGGAAAAAGCAACAGAAGAGAGACTGAGACAGATTCAGCCCCAGTTTGAATAGGAGAGGAGAGACAGCTGCACCAGTGCAGCACATTCTGTGAAACACCAGCAAGGACTGCTCCAGGCAGTTCTCTCAGGGAGGTTTATGCTTTTCTGTCTCAGCCCAAAGCACTAGTTTTCAAGGTAGAAGTGACTTTTTCCAGAATGCTACAGCTGTTCAATATCCAGGCTATGAGCAAAACCCAGGTCCCTGCTCTTTTTCTAGAGCTTGGTCTCTTCCATCACTCTGCACAGCACATAGCAAGAGAAGTTGCTGAGGACAGAGAACCTTTTCTTGCCCAACACAGTGAAAGTTGGAGTAAAAGGTGTTACCCAGAAGCCAAAACTGAATATGTGCAATAACCTTGCTCAGATGGGCAGCAGCACTCATGGGCTCTGTAAGGAACAATAAAGAGCTGCCTGGCCTATATAACACAGATAACTAATATGGAGTAACAGCTAATGGTGAGCAGTAAAGTCCTGGGACCTGTAAACCCTGGATCTCAAAAAGAAAAAAAAAAAAAGACAAAATATTATGCCCACCTGTCAAAACCCTCACCCTTGGCTTCTGAGCCCCCTAACCCTGGAATTCCTCTAACACTGCACCTAGAAACAGAATCCAACTCACTCTTCAAAGAGAGGCTCAACTTAACATCGAGTTTGTCATTGAAAGCAGCAGATAATGGCTAAGGTAGTGCTGGCAAAACAAGGCCCTGAGGGCAAAAGAATCCCTGGGACTGTGCCTGTATTAAAAAAAATTAGAATTGTATGCTTGACTGGACTGCATATGTCTCTTGTTTGTCTGACTAAGGGTGATCTAAAGTCCTGTTGCATGGCAAGCAGCTCACAAATAAAGACTGCTAATATGTGAGGAAGCCTTTCCTTCTTTTTCTGAATCATTTTTATGCATGCCTGAGGTTATTGCAAACTATTGCATCAACACTGAATCACTCCTTCCTTTGCATATTTAAGTACAAGCCATCCTCTTCACACAACTTTGTTATTCCGTTGAATCAAAGCAATAAAAAAGGGAGAGGAAAAAGGCCAACATCCTTACTTTCAGCTTCCCAAGTCACTTAGTCTTAACTTGAATTTTAGCTACACAACCAGACAGCAGCACCAGTTGTTACATCAGGGGTTTAGAAGCAAATGGAAAGGAGGAGTGAAACAAACCCAGGAGACAGCCAAAAGGAAAACATCTTTAAAGTTCCCCTGAATTGGTGACACTTACCTGTTTGTTCCATTTTATGCCTCTGGGTCTCTCTGAAATAGAGAGGAGCAATTATAAAGTGACCCACTTTCCTCCTGTTTAGTGTAAGGAGGAAACAGGGGGAAGGGGAAGAAGGGGAGGAGGAGAGTTGCAAAAGGATAATATCAAAGGGGAGAGAGAAGAGAAAAAAAAAAAGGCAAATCCTCACAGAAGGTAGGAGGGTAAATTGTGATGACCCAGTTTAAAGGAAGAGCAGGAACTAGACCTACTAACAGTCAACACCTTCCCACACACTCTAAGGAGATGAAACAGTAAGGGAGAGGAACAAACTCGGGACTTACAGCACTTCTGCATGGTGCAAACCCATCCCTCCAGGACAAAGTTTATGCAGCTGAAGTCTAACACCAAAAGAAAGCACTTCTCCCATCATCCCTTTTACCTGGGTAAGGGAGGGGTGGAGCAACATCCTGGTCGGGATGGAGCAAATCAGGGCCAGGTGCTAAAGATTAAGGCCCAAAGAACTCAGGCAGTTTGCAGTAGCTGCGGCCCCCTCCCAGGTGAGGCTGGGAGACACATCAAGATGCCAGGAGAATGGACAATCTTTCTCCTTGTGAAGACCCAAGAAGTGGCATCACATGTGCTCAAGTCAGAGGAAATCACTCGACCTGGTGGCGTGATCTGACATGGCAGCTCTAGCCTTCATTCTGGTTTGGGGCAGCATCTTCAGGAGGTCTTCATCTGCTGTGGCTGTCACCATTTGCTGTGACAATTGATGAACCTATAAGTCTGCAGGGGACCCTAAGAGCTGTCTGTTTTCTAGACAGAAACTGGTGTTTGGGAGGAGAAGGGGTGTTCTGGTTTGCTTTACATTTTTGTCTTTTGCCTAAAGATTAGTGATGTTTCTATTTCCCTCCTTCAATCCCATTTACTTCACTCAGTATAATCAGGCACAAGTGGAATGAAGTTGGTACTCATGCACCACTTCACAACATTCAAAAATGATTAAATAAATACTGTAACAAATACATGTACTGTGTGGTTGACAATTCTAACCATAAAGGAAGGAGTAGCCATACCTTCATCTCCAGGTGGATTATTAAAAATCTCAAGCCAGCTTGTTGAACTCATCACAGCTCCACTGATTTCAAAGCCTGTAAACAAAGAGAATTGCAGTTCTCAGTTCCAAAAGTCTTAAACAGTTTTAAATTGCCTGTGTTTCCTGTAAACAAGAAATATCCCCCCAAAGCATGACCTTGTTTATTTTAATAAAGCAGGACAGTTTTAAATGAAAAATGGAGTTTAACCCTTTCCTTCTGTCTCTCTCACAGGCACAGATACCTGTGTTTATATCCCCTTTCCTCTGTAAAATATAGACCAAATGATCCTACTCCTCCTTCCTCTGTGTCCAACATCTTTGTGACTGTGCCTGGTGAGACTTGGGCAAAGCCTTCTTCTCATGACAGTTGAGCTTGGCCTAAAACTCCAATTGGCAAGGTTTTTTGGAGACCTCAGACCAGTCCTACCTCCAGGCCAGAATATAATTCCTATTATAATAATTATAATAATTATTCCGTGATTAAGTTGTGACAACTTCTCCTTTACACATCAGATAATAGATGTTAGAGCCTGGCCTTGCTGGAAATGACACAGTCAAACTGGACTGTGTAGCTGTGGGAAGGACCCAGCCAGGGTAGAAGGAGGTGGGGTCAGCAGTGGAGACACAGACTCACCAAATATTTAAGTCCTGGTTGCTCTTTAAGCAACTAGTTGGGAATTGGGTACCAAAATACCTTTGGGGATCTGGCTCTGCACGTCTAAGACAGTAATCAGGAAATCAGTGGGGACTCATCTCTGAAGGTTGATGTTAAAATCATATTTTAAATCTCTCTATTTTTGAACATAAGCCTCAGAGGAATCTTGGCTTGGCTTGAAGTGGAGCACCTGATCATAGACAGGTCCTTAAAAAAGCCCACAGCTTAGCTGTATGTCTAGAGATCCTGAAATTGCAGGGGAGAATCAGGCCCAGCCATTCCCTGAAATTTAATCAGAAGCAGCCTGGGGCACACAGATGCAAGTACCGCTGATGGTCAAAATTCAGTAGTTACATAAACAGCAGTGAATGACAGAAAATAACTGGGAGTTCTGCATAAAGGGCTTGATCCTCAAACTATTCTTATCACACTGCCCATAACAGATTAGGGCATGGCATCTAAGACTGGAAAATGCAGAAAGTGGAGAAGCTGTGAAATGTTCAGGCCAAAGGATGTACATTTTTCCTCTGTTTTTTGCTTTATGCCTAGTTCAGTTCATTTCCCAGCCACATACTTGAGGCATAGATGGGCAGTGCTGGGATAAACAAGATATTTCCCTCTCTGCTGAGAAAAAAATAAAGAATGGAAATGTCTGAGGAAGCTGGAGGGAATTGAGGCAGACTTTGTGTCACAACCGGCTCCAGGAGAGCCCAGGAATTAACATCCAGGACCCGGTGGCACTGTCAGCACTGTGGTGTTTTGCTCACTTAGCTGCCTCACAGCCCAGCTTGGCAGCACCCAGGAGTGTGTGTTGGAGGCTGAGGGTGATGCTGTGACAGCCAGGAAGCTCCCACTGCCCACAGACCTCAAATCGTGGCCAAAACAAGGGCTGTTCTTTCCCCCTCTGAACCTGCTGCAGGCTCTGCCTGCTCTGCCCTTTGCTGGCTCCTGGCTGGTAACGTGGGAACCCACATCATGTCCCTCTCATTCAGGAAAGTGTGTTCCCTGTCTCATTATTCATGGGCTGTGCCCACAGGTACCAGTTGTTCAGCCTGCTCAATATTCGCCTGAATAATTACGAATGAGCTGAATCATTCTTAGACCAAATTCCGGTTTTCTATCTCCTCCTTCCTCATTTATAGGCTTTGCTTCTCACAGCTCTCCTGAACACAGTGTGAAATGAGCGTTCAAGTACTATGGGATAGAGTAAAAAAAAAAATCCCCATGTACTTTTTCTTTTTTTCGTTTTTAAACCATCCTCAAAAAGATGCTAAAGAATCAGCTAAAATTGCTTAGTAGCACTTATTGCGACAGAAATCCTAGTGCTTTGGTGCAAAAGGCTGCCCCCCTCTGCATCTCCCAGGATAGAGGCATCTGTGTTCCTGAATGACACAGGATATATCCCTTCCCTCTCTCAGAATGACTGTAGGAAAGGTAGTTGTTCCTACTAAGCTTATTGGGCGACGTTCGTGATCTCTTTGATGATTCTGTCCTATGTTGTTTTATTAAAATACATGATTTCTGCTGCAGCAGAGCTTGAAAATGAATCTTAAATTGAACACAGTTTTCTCACTGAAACCTACCTTTTATCCTGCTCCCACTCCCTCCCTGCTTTCTCTTCCTTTTTCCATCCCTTATCCCTCTTTCCCCAAGTTATGCTGCATTTTATTTTGCCTTCACTTCATTTTCCTCCCTGGCTTTTGATAAAAGGAGCCAAATTCATCCCTGCTGGTATCCAATGGACTGAAATTCTTCTCAAAGGCGTTATTGGGCTGAATCCAAGCCCAGCCAGCATTTTGCAGTGCTGGTGGCTTAGTCAAAACAGCAGTTTATAATTTCTCTTTTCCTTCCCTTATCTACCGTTAAGATGAATTATTAATAAGTACTAGTATTGCTCTCTGAAAAATCCTACTTTATTTCAAAACCACCTATCAGACAAGCTGTCTGACTGAAAATTCCTTTTTAACTTTCCGTGTGTGCTTGGAACTCGCACAGTGCGTGTGCACAGACAGCCTAGATTTCAGATCAGGGCTCACTCTGGGATTCCTCCTGCCATCTGCAGTGCTCACCTAACCCAAGTGCTGGGCACGGTTAACCCGTGCGTGAGCCGGCCAGGAAAGGTTTGTTTTTCCAGATTGTCGTTTATGACGCTAAATCTGCTTCCCAATCAGGCTGCTGTTCCAGATCCCTCACCTGGAGGGGGGGAGGTGTCTGCACAGCGTTAATCTGATGCTGTTAGTCTGTGTTTACAGCCCTCAAACCTGACAGGTTCCCTCCTTCCCTGCGGTTTCCGTGTGCACAGCTCATTAGATACTCTAATGCAGCAGGAAGCCCCTCTTGCCTGAGAATTCCTTTGTCGTATATTTAGCAAACTTTTGACTGCTTTCCTTCAAATGAGACTGAAGGACATATTTTCGTAGGAGAGGGTGCGACTCACAAAGCACGATCTACAGTCACGTTTTTCTGTGGGGAACTACAGAGCAGGGGAGGAGGAATCACCCGCAGTTCTCTCTCCTTCTCCCCCGCGCTTTCCCTTCCCTCCCCTCCCCGTCCCTCCCCCACGCCCATACAACCATAACACGAGATGAACGCGCTCCAAAATACAGCTGCATCGTCTTCCCTCTCTTCCGGTTTTCCTTGCCTTGGCAAAAGTGGAGGGGGGGGGGGAGAGATATGATGAGGATGGAATTATCGCTAATGCGGGACTGATGTTTTGACTCTGTGCGATCCACAGACTGTTTAGAAAAGCCTGTACCAGGATGTCGGAGTTAAACACAGCCAGTGCTCGGTTATTGCTCACAGGAGAGGCTCAGACAGAGGAGAGAGAGGCATCTGTGGGACTGGATGGTTCCATAAATGAACGCACTAAGGCTTGTGGGATGACAGGGAAAGGATGACTGAGGTTACGAAAGGGAGCATCGCACTTCGGCTGCAATCCCCATCCTTCATTAAATTCCCCATTAAGAGATAAATTTTACAAATATACACGGTTTTGTATGAAATGAAAGGATTTCCTTCCCATTAGAAATCACACTGGAGACAGCTCCATTTGCTCCAAATTAGGTACACTCTGAATGAATATTTTAATTAATCCATGATAAATCAGCCAGGCTCTTTCCTGGAACAGAGCTACCGTTTCCCACCTCGGCAGCAGTGGGATGTGTTCACTCTGCTCTGTGAGTGTAGGTGCCCAGGCTTTTGTTTGTTTTTAATTTCTCTCTTTTTTTTAACCTGTCCCTCAAATGATCAGTTACAACACATGCCCTCAACCATGGATTTCCTTGCGTTTGGCTGCTCCTACTTAGGCGGGAGGAGGGAGGAGAGTGGGGGAATAACCAGATTAACACACCCAGACCCCTGGCAGGACGTTCTGAGACATAAAAAGAGGGGAGAAGAAGGAAGAATTCACACATAAAAATAGAAGCCCACGTAGATTGGCCATATATGGAGTACCGGGGACTTCAGAGGGATACCCTCTTCGGACCACCCCTTGGCGGAGGGAATCGCTGCTGCGGGAGGGCCCCTCGCCCCCCTCCCCGGCTCGGCGGCCGCGCTCAGCCCCCTGCCCCGACCCCGGCGGCGGGGAGGCGGCGGCGGGAGGCGGCGGGGCCGGCGGAGCGCGGAGCGGTGCGGCGGCGATGACTCAAGCGCGCCCAGCCCGCTCTGCCCCCTCCCGCTCCCCCCGCCGGGGACGGCTATTAAAAGCTGCTGACGTAGGAGCGGACGGCCATCTTTGATGAGGGCACGGCTCCCGCTCCATTGAAGAAGGAGCCCCGCGGAGGTCAGCAGCGCCTGTCCTTGCCTCCCGTCCAGCTGCCGCGCCGACCCCGCCGCGCCGCGCTTCCATCGGCACAGGTAAAGGTGGGACACCGCCGCGGGCACCGCCGGTACGAACGGGGGTGGTATCAACGAAAATGAAATGGAAAAAAAAAAAAAGGATGTGTTTAAAGAGGGACCCGTTCGGCTGTTTTTGTCTCCAGCCTCCGGGCTGCTGCGGGCACGGAGGAAGGCAGGGAGAGGGGGGTAATTTCGCCGCCAGCCTCATCGCCGGCTGCAGGCAGCCGGGCTGTGCCTCTCGGCCGTGCGGGCAGCAGGAGGCCGGTGGGGAAGGGAAGGTCGGAGGAGAAGGGGAACCAGCGCCATTCCCAGCTCGGAGCGGGAAGAAGGGTGTGCGGGCGCTCTGCGCTGCAGGGCCGGACCGGGCTGTGCCGCCCGGGGCACTGCAGCGCCCGCACCGCGCCGGGGCTGCGGCGGCGCTTCAGCACCGCGGACAGCGCCGGGGCCGCGCCGGGACCGGGGGGGAAATATTCCTGTGTGTTTGTGCGTGTGCGTGTCTGTATATATATGTGAGTGTGTGTGTGTGTTTCTCCCTGTGCGTGTGCGCCTGTGTGTGTGTCTATGTATGTATATATATACATGTCTCTATATATATATCTGTGTGTGTGTTCAGCACCGCGGAGAGCGGCGCGGGAGCCGTGGCGGAGCCCCCCCGGCGGCAGCGGGGGCGGCCGTGCTGCAGCGCCCTGCGGCTCCGCGCCCCCCGCCCCGGGGCTGCCCCCCCGGACAGACCCCGCCGCGCCGCACGGGACTGGGAAGCGATTCCCGACTCGCTCATTCCAGGACAGGACCGCGGGCGGGAGCAGTTGTGGTTGTGCAGCGAAGAGGGCGAAATAAAATTAAAATAATAATAATAATAATAATAATAATAAAGGCAAATAGCTTTAGTTCCTGAAATTAATGGGCGCTTGGCACTTCGGCCCCTCTCCCCGGCGAGGTGTTTGTGTAAGGGAAGCCGGGGGGTTACGTAACGCGAAGCCCGCGGGGTCCCTCCGGGGCCGGGCAGTGCCCACGGGGACCACCGGCCGCCCCCTGGGGCTTCCCCGCGCCCGCGGCGGCTCCGCGCTCCGGCCCCTCGGCGCCCTCCCCTTGGCGCCGCTGCCCCTCGGGCGCCTCGGGCACTCGGTGCCGCGGGCTCCGGTGCCCCTGTGCGGTGGGGCGGGGGGGCTGAGCTCCGTCCCGGCCCCCCCTCCCCGCTCTCCGCGCTGCGGAGCGGTGCGGAGCCGCCGCCTTATGTAACGCGGGCTGCCCCGTCACGGCTCCTGGCCCCGCTCCCCCGGCGATGTCCCCTCCGCCCGTCCTCCCCGCTCCCCGGCACCGCAGCCTCCCCGAACCCCTCGGTGCGGCGAAGTTGGTAACTTCGCCGCTTTTTCTGCGGGGCGAACAAACAAGAGGAGAAAAGGGGGATTGGGCTGCGTGTCCAGACACTGCGCTGCGTAGCTGCGTCAAAGCGGGGCCGCGGGATCTGCCAGATTTACGTGCTTGGCTTGAATAATTGCTGCCGGTTTCGTTCCCAGCTGAAAAGCGGGGGGTGAAGGGGGGGCTGGTCTGTGGTGCAGCCCGGGGGTGGCGGAGCAGCCCCACAACCCGTACCCGTCTGCTGCCAGCCCTGGCCGCAGCATCCGCAAGGACATGCCCGTCCCACATCCCCCATGTCGTCCCAGCTCTGGGCACGGAGCTGCTCCCGCACCGACCATAGCAGCATGAGGGTGATGTGGGGCAGCCACCCCTGTGGGTGGCAAGAGAAGGGATGGAGCCATACGGGAATTGAGAGCTCCGACGGGTGTAGCTATGGGAAGTGATTCTCTCCTAGGCCCCCATCTCCCTGCAGGTCCCTGCATCATGGGCATGGACACCAGTCCAGGGAAAAGCAGCAGTGGTTTTCCATTGCTGCTGTGTAGCACAGAAGGGGTCAGCCAGGAGGTGACCACTGAAGAGTTTGATCCCTTGGATGGATGCCAAAAAGATAACAGAGGTGACCAAACCAAAGGTGCAGGCAGGCCTGATTTGCAAAAGCAAAAGCTGGAGGCTCCCTCTGAAGTCAGGAGGAGTTGCAGAAACTCAGCACATTACGAAACAAAATGCAGCTAAATAGCAACCCCCAAAGAAATGCAGCTTAACTTTCTTTCTGCAGCTAACTAGAAAATTAGAGTGGCATTTCCAAGAGCACTCCGGACCAGGCTCTGTGTCCACTGAACTCATGGGGGCAGTGAAAGAAAGAACAGCAGAATCCAGCCACTACTGAACCCTCAAAACACACCTAATGAGATGCAGCTCCAGTTTGCAGATTTATTACACTGGAGGTGGGAGCTGCTTTTCAGGTCAAGGGAAAGCTTTTCATTTGTCTCCCTATGCTTTAGGTACGGCAACAAATAGCAAGACTGAAGTGCTGAGGCAGATAAAGCACGGTCTGTACCTAATGCTTGCACTGCTTTAACTGAGTGAGGTAACAAAACAAAATACTTTCCTGTCAGCGTGAACAACTTCAGCGATTTTTATGTCTCTGTGCCACAAGGCTACAGCTGCTGCATTTGTAGCAACCCTCGGGGAAAAATGGAAAGTACATGGCATGGTGTAGGGCTCGCTTTTTTTAATTATTTCTTCTCTCAGGAATGAAGGGAAGAAACTGTTTTACCTCTGCTTTGGCTTGTTGTCACACAATTACTCTTTTCCTTGTAATTTTTTCTCAAATCTCTGTCATAACTCTTTATGATATAAGGATGGTACTTTCACCTGCACATATTTATACACACACACACACTCATTTCAGAGATTTCTGGAGTTCTAAGCTGGGTACAACTACAACAGATGCAGACTGACTTTGCAGCTTTCCCTGGGCAGAGCGCATTTTTCTGTCTGTGGACTTTCATGCCCTACTACCAATGCAGTCACCTCTGGGCTGGGCCAGTGCCAGGCAAGCTGTAACAAGAGACTTGTTCAACCGTTTTAGAGCGTCCAACAGAGACAAGAATAATGCTTTGCTTGAGAGCTGCAGCAGGATGCAGATCTCGGGTAGATCAGGATTACCTCTAGGAAGCTGGACTTTGGAGCGGGCACCAGGGCTCATATATTTACTCCTGGGAGTGCTGGATACAGTTTGTTGAGGCCATAAGTTGTCAAAGAATAGTTTATTATTTTTTAGCTCATTATTTTTGAGCCTTCAGTGATATCTTTAACTCTGGCTTTCTTGCCTACTGACCTTGCAGATTTAGCTTGCTGCATCATATTGCAACCAGCAGTTCTCTAAAACACACAAGTGATATTCCTAGTTCTAGTCTGTCACCCCCTTGTTACTCCCTCCACAAATGCTTAGATACACACACTCCCACCAGCAAAATCTGCCTCTCATCAGATCACAGTTTTCAATATGCTGTCCCACATCCCACTAAATTTTCTAGGACTTTCCTTTCCACCGAGCACAAAGGCAAGTCAACTTCATAGGCTCAAAATATTTCTTCCTGCTTTTGTGATGGCCCCATGGCTGACACTGTGAGACTCAGAAGTGGAATTGAATGGCCTAGGGGAAGTGTTTGAACTACTTGCCCTGTTATTTTAGAAGGAAATTTAGCTTTGCCTTTAAATCTCTCATTTTGCTCACTTGCTATTTCCTCATCTTCGTGCTGACCTACAATCCTCTTTTGATTCCTGCTAAAGACCACCAGGATAAAAGGCACACAAACTGAGGCATTGGGACCCTGATGATTGTCGACTTCTGATTTTGATTATTCCAAGGAGTTCAATCCAAAGTCAGTTCAAATCAAGGAAAACACTTACTTCCCTGCACATCATTCTGTGGACTTGCAATGGAACATCGAGCAGTTTAGGTTTTTCAAAGGGAAACAAGTGCTGTGTACATGTTCCCTCTGAAATATACTGGCACTCAGTAGTTCTAAAGAGAATCCAGTCATTGCATTGTAACTTTTTTATTTTCTTTCTTTCTTTTTCTTTTAATAATGAGAGATATGGTATCTTATCTTCCTCACTGGAAAAAGCTGAATTCTACTACAAGCACAGGGAGGAGAAGAAGGAAATGCCAAGTAATTAATCATGGCTGTTCCTGGCCTTTGAAAGCTGAAAGTTATTGCTGACCAATCTGTGCTCTGCTTGGCTATTGAATAGATTTTTAATTTTTTTTTTCAGAGCTAACAATGCTCTATTTCACTTTTTTTAAATGGGATTTAACTTATTATTGTGGCCCTTTGTTAATTAGTGTGATTAGCATAACTGAGTGCTGTGCTACACCACAGGCAGATAAGCTCCCGAGCTGGGGCTCCCCATTCATGTTTTAAACCCGAAATGGGTGTATTTGCTGAAGGAGCAGCTCTTCTAAAAATAGAAGTCACTTGAAATGCCATTCCCCCCCCCCAACCCTATTTTTCACCAGCTTGGTTCCATTGTCAGAGCTCCTCACAGCTGAGGCTCACACAGTCACTCTGCCTCAGAAATGGTGACACTGAGCAGTGATGAGGCAGCGGAGGAGGAATCCTGCACGTTGTGCCTCTACTTCAGGTTGGGTTCTGCTGCACTCTGCTGGTACATAACACCAGCAGAACTTTTTATGTGGTGTAAAACCCAGCATACAGCTGAGTTTCACCTCAGTTCAGAAAAAGTCAGAAATTCTTAGAGTAGACATTCGTTTTTCTTTCAAGCTGGGCTGTCGTGTGAGGTTTTCCTGCATTCCAATAAATACACAGGAAAATGATGCTTCTTCCATCAAGTTTTTTAAGGCAATATTCTTAGTGTTTGAGGCATAGTATTGGTAGAGTAGAAGTATAAAAGAAAGCAAAGCCGAGTCTCACTGTACGTGTTTTTGAAAGAGAAAGAGGGGAACTGCTCTTACATGTTTTCATTATAATTATAGTGTTCTTTGTGCTTTTGGTATAACAAAGTTATTGTGCCAGAGTTTACTGGTAGAATCCATGAGCGAAATTATAGTTATCATAGCCTGTGTCAGTGCTAACAACTCAAATTTATATCCTAGATATTACAAAAGGATGCCCCACGTAGGTGACTTTCGCAATTAATGCAAGATTTGCTATTTTTTACTCAAAACCTACCAGTTATCAGCGAGATGTTCATACAAGGCACTGCAGAGTGCTTGGTAGGGCACATTTGTAATTTTACATTGATCACTTCTATCTCCCACCTTTTCTCAGTAGCATTCCTCTGAAAACCCCAGGCAGCAAATCTCCAAAGGCTTTCACAGTCACTAGCCTGTCAAACAGACTAGAAGACTGAAGTGAAGAGGATCTGAAGGCTCTGTTCACTTCACAGCTCTGGTGTTTGTCATGATGTATTTATTTGTTATATTTACTCTCCACCCAAAGGAGATGAATTCTGATCTGAATTGCAATACAGTTGTAGCAGAAGTAGTAATTTTGTTTTTCCTTTTGTATAAACCAGTTATTTGGAAGATGTACCAACCTTTCCTTTGGTTCTTTTTACCTCTCCTGGAAATTATAGTTCCCAGTGGAACTGTGCAGATGCCAGTTCCTTGATCTGCCTTACAGAGGTAAATATATTTCCTCCAGCTACTCTAAAAAATTTCACGAAACAAAAGTATACTTCAATAGAGCTGATCTGTCAAAATAGTGTTACCATTCATTGATTCTTTTTTTAAACAGGAACAGAAGCCTTCCATGCATATTTAAGCATCTTTTAAAATAAAAGATCCTAAAATTAGCTTCACCATGCTTTAGATGCAAATGAAAGTTTTCTTTCTCCTCCCTGCTGTAGTATTTTTTGGTTCAGTCTGGTCCTCATTCACATCCTCAGGCACCTCACCATTCACCCCAAAGGGATTTAGCCAAGCTTGCATTCCTGCAGGCACCAGGGAATTGCTGTTTCATTCAGCCCAGTGCTGCTCCTGCCTGGAGCCTCTGCACCATCCGTGCACACGTGGACACAAACCTCCCCGAGCTCAGGGCTGACCCCGACAGCCACTGACATTGTTAGCAGAGAAATTTCTGTTCTCTGGTTATTAGGCACAGACATCTCTTAGGAATAATTTGTTCTCGCAGAGAACGGTAAAAGGCTCTTGCAATTTATTGAACTGGAGAAGTTCAGTAACATCTGAACCTCGGATGTGGTGGGTTGGTGATTAAAACACTGGGGCTGCACCCAGAATATCTGCATTCGTGTGCAAGTATCACACATTACATAAATTTACCTTTGTCAAGTGCCTCAATTACCTCCATCCACAGAAGAAGAAACTGAGATTAAAACAACTTCTAGTTTGCATTCCTCAGCTTCAGATGTAGGATAAGTATCTCCTACCTTTGGAAAGATATTTTTATGTGTATTAGGGCTTAGCATTTTCCACTGCCTGGGGTCGGTGATGTAAAAATTAATACCTCTAAAATGCAACATCCTCCCAACAAAGGTGGTTATCATTTAGTTATCATTTGAGGGGGTGCTACACATGATTATCCCCTTCACATTAGTAAAAGGCTTGGCTGGAAGGTGCCATATAAACCCAGATTTTTAGTATTACATTCATGATAATAATGGAAGAAAGGGATCTCAGACCAGAAGGTAGATGCAACATTCACACTTTAGGTCATGCATAACACAAGACCAGGAGTTTGCCAGAGCTGTGCTTTTTACCAGAGCTGCATTAGGGCTGCAGGGGAGAGTGGGATTGAGTTCTCTCCCTTCGACAGCATCGGTTCTGAACTGGTAACACAGCAGCTGAATATACAGCCAGGGTACATTTTGTGAGTATTTGAGCATTTCAGCCAAACATTTGCTTTTCTGGAGAGTATTCACGTGAGTGACACTCAGGTGTGTGAAAAGCCCTCAAGAAACAAAGTAAGGTGTGGGAACCCAATTAAATTGGAATTCACCACCCGACTTCAAACAGCTGTTCTCCCCGGAGAAGGGTTTGTGTTATTTGCTCAGCTGGACAGAGACAGGTACTGCTTGCCTGGCCTTTTGAAGGATTTCCTACAGGTTTTTTGTCATGTTCTTGGAATATGGGGTTTGCAATTCCTGAAAACAGATGTCTTCTGTTGTACCAACGGCAGGAGCAAGAGGCAGGAAGGCCAAAGGCAGCAAAGGGTTTTAAGATGGCGCTTGGTGAATGCGCGGAGGGGATTATATGACGTAGCTGTTGGTGGTCACGGGAGACTAGACTTGATAAGTCTCTTTTCCTAACCTCTTTTCCTAAGAGGTTTTCTTATTTAACAAAAGAAAAAGAGAGGAGGGGAAAAAAAAATAAAGGCCTGGATGGTTCTTTGCTGTGGCGGAGCCCTGTCGGTTTAGTTCATTTTAGAGATGAGCACGTCAAGAGACACTGGAAAAAACCCTCGAGGCGCCAGGAATGCACTAAGTGGAATTGAAAATGCTCTAGACTGTCTTTGTAACGCAACAGTAGGGCCATCTGCAGGCTTTAGATTTTCAATATTAGCAAAGGGGTTTTATTATTTCAAACTATTGTGTCGTCTAGTTCCCTTTTTCTTAATTAACTGCTCTAAATAGTACAAAATAGCTGCTCCTGAAGCAACTTCCAGGCTCGGAAGATTGTTTTGTAAGCCTGGTAAACAAGAACAGGTGTGCACTTCTAACAGGCTGACAAATAAGAACACCAGAGAGCTGCAGACGTCACAAAAAAGGTGTTATCTACTGTAGTACCCCAATTTCCAGATTAGTGCCCAGGGCATTTAAGGTTACAGTATTAAGCAGGCTGATAGATGGTAGCATGTGACAGAAGAGCAAAGCAGCATCCCTCATCCTCTGGAGGCCTCAGTAACTACGCTGCCTTCTTGGTTCTTGGAGTTTGGGGTCTCCTCCCAGTCCTACCTCTACTTACCCAGCCTCAGCTCTCTACTCTCATCATATTCTCCAGATGCTCTGAGGGAAACCACTTTCTCAAGGGAGGGACATGTGGAGAAAGATTCCTTTCAGCTCCATTCAGGAGAGGGGGCTTGGTGTGCTGGTATGGACAGACAAGGCATTACAGGGAATGGGCCACCCAGAACACAAAGGGACAGAAGGGAAAGAGTAGGAAAACAGGAACACAGCACAGGTGGAGGTGAAGAGGTAACTCCAGCTCCTGGCTCCATAAGCACCCTCAGCTACAAGGGCTGCAGAGCTTCTCTCTCCTTTGACTGGTTCACTGAGTGAGAGGCCAGATGATGTTACCCACCAGTGAACTGAACACCCTATAAAACAGAACATCCCACAGGCTACAGGGCTGCTCCATATTAACTGCTTCTCCAGCAGTACAGTTATCCAGTTTTGATTTCAAAAATTGCCCACAGTGAAGAATATGACAATATATGGTTTTTAATTGAACAGTGAAATCCAATAAAATCTTTATTGTGGATGCAACTATTTATCTGCAAAGTTATTAAACTGCTACTGAGATTGATGAGCAGCTCTCCTGCTGCCATACTGTGATTTTCCCATGGCTACTCCTATTCCTTTATGGAGTAACATTTGTTTTCCTCTTTAGAGTTCGTATTCTTAAGCACCCCATTCTTTCCTAATCAGGATCCCATTATATTTCTTTCTTTCCTTGCCCCCAGAAAGCCTTCACTTGCACACAGAAGATTACTTACAAAACTTTTAAAAGATTCCCCAGTCTGGCAGGTGAAGAGATAAGACCCTGGTCCAATGGCCAGGACACACTCTGTGGTGCTGGAGATCAGATGTTCAAGCACACAATGTGAGACTCCAGAGCTGTTTACAGATTTCAGTTTCTTTACCTTCTGTTTGGGGTCTAGTCTGGTTTTGTGGTGACATTTCCAAGAAATGTGTTGTACACTCAGCTGTTCTCCAGACAACCTCTCTTCCATTCATGCCCGCAGCCAGAATCTATTTCTCAAAACAATGAATTTCCTGTAGTAGAGAAGTCAGAGACCTTTCAAAATTTAACCAGGCTTTCCAGTATTGTAAAACACGGTAGGCCAAATCCTGGGCTTAGAAGGGCTACTTTTGTCTTAACCAAAAAAATGATCCACTGAACCAGTAAAGCTGAAGGAGGGGAGAAGAGGATAAAAATGAGAATAAAATAACTAGGGAAATGAAAAAAAACCCACAAACCCAAACACACAAAAAAAGACAAAGCCCAGTAGACTAAAATAAGAGAAAGGACAGGATGGACTTTTTGATTAATTCTCTTTCTTGCTGTTCTTTGCGTATCAGCACACCAATGACTTACATCAAAAGACTTACATCAATACTCAAGTTTTTGATAGAGACATTTTAAAGGTGCCTTGAAGTGTTAGGTTATAAAACAGTCTCACCCCTGATGTCCAGTCTGCATCCCTTTAGCAGCCACAGCCTTCTGTTCAATCTTCGTGTTTCACAAGGCAGAGAGGGTGCAGAGGTGCCCCCTAACTCCCAATCTCAGTCTCACAGACACACACAGACACCAGGGTGGCAGTATTTGTGAGAACTGTCCCTCTATAGTGTCTCGGAGGCAAATAGCTGAGCAAAAGGATAACAACTGCTGTCCACTCACTGCGGTATTTGAGACGTGCACTTGCTCTGCAGCACTTCCATTGACAATAAAAGCAAACCAGTGTTTGTGATATCGCAAGGCAAAGCCCAGACCTCTTCCTTTTTTTTTTTTTGCTAGAAAGCCTAAAAAAGGCACTCTTTTCAAGTGTGTTAGAAATAGAAGGCTGTTTTAGAAGAGACATGAAGTTATCAGTGCAAATTAATAGCGCCAGATGGGGGGTTAAATTACTGCCTCACAGCTGAAGACATGAGAGTGAATGAAAGCGGTAGACTATAAAAAGGGCATCATCAGAAGTGATGAGATCCCACTGCGAGGTGGGATTTGTGAATGCCGTGCTTGTAAGCAGTTGCTCAGATGAATGGTTTTATGGGCTGGAGTGAGGGAGGGAAAGGAACAAAGTCATTTTGAAGATCATGTCTCCCAGTTTACTGCTTTGTTTGGGACAAGCTGTCCAGCGGGACAAGCTGCAATTAAATATTGTAGAGCTTGGTGTCCTGAGCTGGCACACAGGGCAGGGGAGAAATGTGGCTGTGGACTGGGTTTGCATGGCAAGGATTTGGGGGGATATAGGGGTGGCTTCTGTGAGAAGCTGCCAGAAGATTCCCTGGCTTCAATGGAGTCAGCACCAGCCGGCTCCAAAATGGAGCCATGAGTGGCAGTGGCGGGGCCTCTGGGATAACAGGTTTAAGAAGAGGAAAAAACTCCTGCGCCACAGCAATTGCAGCTGGAGAGAGGAGTGAGAATATGTGAGAAGAACAGCTCTGCAGACACCAAGGCGCTGGAGATTCCCCCATAGCCTGTGGTGCAGACCATGGTGAAGCAGGATGTTCCCCTTCAACCCATGCAGGTCTGTGGGGGAGGAGAGATCCACCTGCAGCCCATGGAGGACCCCACGCTGGAGTAGGTGGATGCCCAAAGGAGGCTGTGACTCTGTGGGAAGCCTGTGCTGGAGCAGGCTCTTGGCAGGAGCTGTGCACCCATGGAGAGAGGAGCCCACACTGGAGCAGGCTTGCTGGCAGGACTTGTGATCCCGTGGGGGACCTGCACTGGAGCAGCCTGTTCCTGAAGGACTGACCCTGTGGAAAGGGACTCACTCTGGAGCAGCCTGTTCCTAAAGGACTGACTCCATGCTGGAGCAGCTCCTGAACAACTGCAGCCTGTAGGAAGGAGCCAATTGGAGAATTTAATGGAGGACTGTCTCCCAGGAGAGGGACCCCACACTGGAGCAAGGGAGGAGTGTGAGGGGGAAGGAGCCACAGTCAATATGTGATAAACTGACCACAGCCCTCATTCCCTGTCCCTCTGCACCGCTGGGGGGAGGAGGTAGAGGTTTGGGAGTACAGCTGGGCCCAGGGAGGAGGGAGGGGCAGGAGGAAGGTGTTTTAAGATTTGGTTTTATTTATCATTATCCTACTCTGATTTGATTGGTAATAAATTAAATAACTTTCCCCATGCTGGGTCTGTTTTGCCTGTGACAGTAATTCCTGTGTGATCTTCCTGTCCTTATCTCAACCCACAAGCCTTTTGTTATATTTTCTCTCCCCTCTCCAGCTGAGGAGGGGAGTGACAGAGTGGCTTTGGTGAGCACCTGGTGTCCAGCCAGGGTCAACCCCCCACAGGCTGTTGAGGTGGGACAGCACTATCTGAGTCAGCTTCCAGAGCAACAGGGAGCTTTGCCAGGAAAACTCCAGGGTTAAGGGTGTTGTTACTGAAAAAGTGGCAGTTCTTACACTAAGAAAGCAATTCTTTAATATAGGTCTTTCTCAAAACTTTTCAGTGGAAAAGGAAGGTTTGTTTGGTCACAGTTGAGCACTTTTTCACTCTCTGGACACAGTAACCAGGAACTCCATTCAAGAAAAAACCGTCTTGAGTACAAACACTTTAATAATGGAGAGCTGTGTTACAAGGAGGACATGCTATGGAGCTGCTTCTCCTTTCTGAGGGAAGTGCACTGTGGAAGTGGAGCAAACAGTGCAGAAGAGAGGCTCAGGAAGCATTGAATGCCATTCTTCTCGTGCCCTAAGAAAACAGGGCTGCAATTGTGGTCTTTGCATGACACAACCAAGAGCACAACCCCTCCCTGAATCTCAGGGTTAACAGTGATTTAATTCTCACTGAAAAACTCGGCAGAAAGTCACATCTATACAAACATCCTGTGGACTATACCAGGCAGGAATGTAGTGTATTCTATAAAACCCTGAACAGGGCTCCTATAATAGGGATTTTGCTATGAATCACTGGGTGTCTAAAGGAGAACTTGGTCAGGTCCTGTCTCCAGCACGGCAGAGCAGAACTGACTCACCTCCACTGAATCAGTTTTTTAAGTCCAAAACAGAGGCAAGGCTGAGAAAAAGTGGCTCATCAGCACCTCAGCAGCCACGTGGCTGAGATCCTCTCAAGGTATGACGCAGTTCAAGAAGAAAGAGAACAATTTGCAGCAAACCAATTATATAGTGAAATCCCCGTCATTTCTCCGCGTTCTGGGAATGCTCATCACAGATTTCGATTTTTTCTTGACTTCATCTGAAATAATTTGATGAATCTTTTCTCAGAAAATAATTTCTAGATCTTCAGGCTGCTCATTGCACATATTCAAGGCTTGACCTGTCCATTTTGTACCCAGGGCTTCCTGCTCCCTTACTGAGTGTGCAAGGGAGGCTGATCAATATTCTTAACTAAATATTTCAAAAAGTGATGTTTTGGCAAGCATTTGTTCCAAGTAATTTTGCCCACAAGATTTTTAACAGGAACTTTAACAGAGGCACATAAAATAATACTGTTTTGAGGCTATTAAAAATCCAGAATTGCAGCTGGATATATGCTGTTCCTGTTTCCTCAGCTGAGTTGCCATGTTCACCTCTGCAGAAATAGCAACTGTCACAGCAGCAGTCACAAGAGATGCAGCCTGCAGAGAATCACATTGAGGAAAAAAAGAATATCTGGGACAGTGATTTAGCTTGTCTGGATTATAACGTTCCTCATAGATGCTTTAGCATTGTTAAAAGTCATCCTAAAGGAAGATGACAGGCTGTTCAGGCCTGCCAGGAGTAACACAGGGGAACAAATAGCTACTTCAGGAAGGCTAATATGGTATTATACAGGAAAAATCCTAAGCAAGTTCCTGGGAATGCTGGAACAAGAACATTCGACCTGGATTTTAGAAAATCCCTTTCTGTGCTGCCATATGTTGGAATATGGGGAAGAGCCACGAAACTGGCTTTGAACCAGTGAGGTGTAAAAAGTTTTTGGTGGTTGGGTGACAGGCTCATTTTCACAAACTTGTGGTCACTCTGAGAAGGGACATAGCAAACAAGATGCAGGGGATCACAAAAAATAAAAAGTCCGTCTCAAGCTGGGAGTGGATTGTTTTGAGCTGAGTTAGAGATGTGACTATTTAAAAAAAATTAACAGGACTGCCAGGACCTGTCTCTCTTCAAAGGAAAAGAAGACAAATGCATGTGGACTTGTGGGGGTCAGCAGCAATCTGGCATTATTTGAGCAAATGAAACACGCTGCAGGACTGCCAAATACAGATGGACCAAAGGGGAATGTCCAGATGTAACTGCAGATGTCAGAGGAAATTAAGCCGCTCACTTGTGCTTGTGATTCAAGGAGTTCCATTTCTAGGTCAGATGACAGCTTAGTTGGCCATTAAAGCAAACATCTCTGACTTCCCTTGAAGTTTTCTGCCTAGAACTCATGAAAAAGCAAAGGACAAGTGCCGTTTTTATGGGAAGCACATTGTAAAGCCATGTGAAGGATTATACTTAGGGAGGTAAACAATGAACTAAGGAAGCAGGTTCTTAAAGGATGAGGTTCTTTAGTACTCAATAAAAAAGATAAATTGAAAGAAGAGTTTCAAATATTTCTTGTCACTGTGAAAGCCAATATTGCCAGTTTTGCATGTGTGAAAATGTAAATACAATTATTGTTGTTTGCGATTAATTAGATTCATGAGTAAACTACCAGTAAAGTTTATTCATCTATGCTGTTGTGGTGTCCTGTTGAATGATATCCTGGTATAGTTGTGAAATGTGGGTCAATGAGGGATGAACTGCTTGTTTAATAAATCAGACCAGTAAGGAATATAGAAATATTTTAATCAATGCTGTTGAAATTAATTTGTTTCAAAATTCAATCACCTCACTCTGTATAAATATCTTCATTACTGCTTAAACTACTTAGTATTTCTCACAGGAGGACATGTCAATTATATGGTAAAATCTGAAAGCTCAGAATGGAAAATATTTGGGGGAAATTCAGTATTTTAAATGAGAAATGTTATCCATTTTTTACCTATTCCAATGCCTGAGAGAACAGTACTTCCCTCCAGAAGCAACATAACCTGTAGCATCTGATTTGGTAGCTGGCTAACTACAGATTGTACAGAATGTGTGACAAGGTAGTCAGATCCCCAGGCAGTGAAAACAGGCCTTGGATTTGCTAGAGGAAAGGAAAGGAATCATTTTTGTCAAAGCTCTGAAAAGGATAAGTGTAATTTTTAGAAATAAATATTTGCACCCTTTTTTTCCATCATATTCTGCAAAGCTTCCATTTACGTAAGAAATGAAGAGTTTTAATCTTCTTAGTAAGCTTTTTGATCATTATTTGGTTAGTTTATAAAATCAGTATATTGCACATTCCGAATGAAATGGGAAACTTTTTATTGTTTCTCTGCTTACGTGTGTCAGTCTCTGTGTCTGGCACGAGTTTAGTTCAGCTCCTGCCAAAGAGTCTGTACTGATGAATGACATTTGTTCTATTGTTTAGTCCAAACCCCCCTAACGCACTTAGACTGATTATAGACTTCAGAGCCAGGAAACACTGACATACAGTCACAACTGGAGGGAGAAGGGGACAAAGTTTTTTTGTTTGTGCTCTGGAGATGTTAAAAAAGCCTTTCCAGCCTCAGACAGAAATGTAGTGGAAGTGGGAAATGTTTACATCTCATTTTTGGATGAGATGAAGAAGATGAAGACTAATTTGGGCTTCTCATGGCTCAGCCATTTCTGGAGATGATGCATCAGATGTCTGGGATAATATGGAAGCTGTGGTTGTCAGCCTCTAACGCAGGTTCCTGTCTCTTCTGGAAGTGGCATTAAACAAAATATATGGCCTTGAAATTTATATTGTTTGGAATAGCAGGTGCTGTCCAGGGTTCAGAAAGAAGGATCTCTTTTAAAACAATAAATGGCTGGAGAAATCATATTTTAATACTGTTGTCCTTACTTATATCACAGCATACACATGCAATGGATCCTTTATGGTACCTTCTGGACACTTTCTCATGTCTTAGGCTCCTCAAAATTGCCCAGAACAGCTGGAAAAGCTTTACATGGTTCTCCATTCCCTGGCTTTCCCCACAATCCGTGCCTCTTCTGCTTATGGGCCTTGGAGTGTCTTCAAAGAAAACAAGTTGATGGGCACTGCTATTCCTGAGTGTCCCTGGTCTGAGCTACCTCTCAGCCTGGGAAGATTGCCAAGGCATCTGCTGGGAGGCGATTTTGGGGACACCTGAAGGGCTCATATTCTGTGACTGCCTTTGAACTGATCATGTTTAGAGATGGTCCTTACCCTCGAGTGGGTAACGCTGAGGGGCAGGGGACAGGTACCACCCCTCATTCCTGGGTCTCTGCGAGCAGTGGGTCATGCCACGATCCTCTGGGGCTTTGCCCACAGACCTCTGGTGCGTGACTGACGCTGCTCCTTGGTGGTTACAGTCTTCATGTCCAAAAAAGCTGAGACAGTAGATCCCAGGGGTCAAACTTCTCCTTCAAAGGCAGGGGGAAGGGGAGAGTGTACTTAACAGCTCCTCACATTTCCATTTAAATGGGGATAAGCAGCGCAACACTGGTTTGGGATTTTTGAGATTGGTGACTTCTTGGGCTGTCTGTTCCCAATTTTAAGAGGCTGTTCTGACAGGCCACCTTCACATCTTGCCACCTCTGCTAACCAAGGGAAAATGTTAATCAGCAGTGGAAGGAAGGAGCCTTCTCAGCAGCCCAAAGGTGGCACTTGCCTTACCTAGTCAAGCTTCGCTGCCTCAACGACATTAATTTGCTCCTGACCAAACACTCCCAGCACTGCAGTTCAACGTGTTTATTAATTCTAGGAATGAGCTTTCATGTGAATTTTATTGTTGCGCTGAGACACAACGAGGTGAAGATGTGTGGGTTCTATTCCATTTTCCATATCTATGCCATAAAACGTAGCATTTGTGGTGCCTGTATTATTTGTGAGCTTGTATTAGTGCTTAGCTTAAGGTCTATTGAAATGTCCTGGAAATACAACAGCCTCATTAAGCTTTGGGGTAGAGTTTTTAATTCTTGTTCTTGTTTTCAGTCAGAGGAGGTTTGAAGCAGCAAGGCTTGCCAAAGAACTAGGATTCCTCTGTCATGAAAAGCCTGGCTCAGACACACAAAAAAAAGGGAGAAATTTCCCAGTGGATGATCACTCTTGACATTAATCAACTTCTAACTGAGGACTCATGGTCTACTGTTTTCCATCTCAGGGAATTTTATACATTCCTCAGAAGAAGATGGCACAGGTTATTATGGAGACAGGTGTCTGTACTGAGTGGAATCATATTGGGATGCAGCATAGAAAGTGCCACATTTCAGTAGCAGAGAAATTTCTTTTACCAAGGGGGGATATTACTTGATATTCATAAGCAGGGGAAAGCTCTGCTTTCAAAGAATGATTGTTAAATATGAATAAATATTGATTTTTCATTATGAATAAATATCTGTAGTTAGACAAGGTAGTCAATACGAGCTTCTGTGAAATTAGCCTTATGAGCTAAAGTTTGCTAACACTGGGTTCATAAGTTTTCATTGCTTCAGCAGAAGAGAGATTAACACCTCCGAGAAAAATTGTGCAGGAGTTTTTTTCTCACCTCAGCCTGACAGGGAGAAGGATTTTTACAGTGTTTCATTAAAGAGAATGACCTCTTCCAGGCTCTTAGGCCAAGTCCTCAGAAGACACAGATTTTAAATCCTTCCCTCAATGAACCCAGCCCTAGTTTAGCTGACCCAGTCTAAGGCATTTCCCTGCTTTGCAGAAGTGAAGAAAGAGAGCCATACAGAGCCCTTCCTCGCAAGCTGGTGTTTTGTTCTCAAGCACAGAATTAATCTAAAATTAATTTTCCCCATTTGCCAGTTTCAGCTTCAGCTACAGTTATTTCCATATGCCAGGGCAAAGTTTTAAATCATGGTCTGTATTTTGGGGTTCCTGCAATTCAGATTGAAGCTAAATTTGCTTCACAGACTGCTGCCAGCTGTCTGCTGGGCATTGATGATTGCTCGTGTTCATCCAGGGCCTGTCTGAAGTTTCAGACAGTGATTACCCTCAATGTCTAATGAAACCTGAGGAATTAATTAATCTTTTTCGTGACTCTGCTATTCTGCATTACTTAACCTGGATTCAAGACAGCCTCATGGGGAGGAATGGGGAATGTAGAGGAAAAGGAAGGCACAAAAACTGCACTTCTCCCTCCACCCGAGGCTGCCAAACCTGACCCTGCTCTGTATCCACCGCCTGGTACCTGTGGTCGGGTCAGGATCCGCAGGGCTCCAGCTCTGGATCCTGCAGCAGACTGCAAATGCAGCAGCAGCTGACAGCAAATCCCTGAGGCAAAGGGCTTCAGTGCATCAAATATTAAAATGGATACTGCAGCACACCCTCCCTGCTTCGCTCCTGCCTGAATTTAACACCCAGGAAACCTCCTTCTCAGCATCTTCACTGCCCCCTTGGGAGCAGCGATGGCAGCAGAGTCACTCACTGCAGAGACTGCAGTGCCCTCTGGTTTGCAGGATCCGCGAGGTGTTGCAATGAGGCAAAACCCCGGGAAATGAGGATTTATGGGTCCAGCTGCGAGCAGTGAGAAAGAGGGAAAAGCATCCCACTGCTGTTGGGCTGCTGTGGAGCGGAAGAATCCAGGGAGGTGCTGCAGAAAACGTGAGGGCTCCTGGCAGGTTTGCAATGATCCCTCTGAGGAGGGGAGAGCTCCTTTTTCTCTGGCAGCCACCCAGGCCCAAAGTGTAATAAACGCACAAAATGGATTAATTTTCTTTAAAAATAGACCGTGCCCCTCCCACGGGCTCCTTAAATAAATCTCTTGCCCCTGTTCTCTTCAGCTCAAGGTCACCTGGAAGTGCAGCTCTTTCACCAGCACATCGGTATTTCACCCATGAGAGAGGAGAGCAGAGAGCCTGAGGGCTGAGGCCACAGATGTGCATCCTGTCCTTGCCCATTGCTCGTTGTGTCTGGGCTAAGCCCCAGGAATTTTGGACAACAGTTTGGCTGTCAGTCACAGGGCACCAAGCTTACAGGGGCTGAAGTACAGTTACAGAGCTCTCTTAAGCCATTAACTGATTTAACTGACATAAATATTCCCCTTTTTCCTCAACAGTGGGTGGTTGTTTTTTTTCATTTGCTTGAAGAAGGGGCTTTTAGTCTACCAGGTGGATCCAGGCTCTACGTCCTGGAGATGTGCTCTTTAGATGTGTTTTCAAAGCTTAAGAGGGTAACTTCATTTAAATCTGTGCTTTTCAATTTACCCTTGGGTGAAGTGTGAAGGCAGCAGCTGCACTACAAGATCTCTCACACCACATGGATCTTCTGCTCTATGTGCCATTGGGGTTTTGTGAAGGAAGGAGTCATCTCCCTTCTTTTAGTCACTTACTGAAAAATAAGTGTCAGCACGGTGAAAGCAGATCAGTCTGAAATATCTGAACTGGGCAACGTTGCTTACAGAAAACAAATTCTATATCGGACACAGAATTGTTCCCACATTATTCTTAGGTCAAGAATGAAGACTCACTGGTTCTTCAGGAATTTAAATTACATAAAATATACAAGCAAACAACGATTGCTTTAGATTTAAATTGGATTACATTCAAATGAAGTTCATGCCCCATCCTGCTGTCTTTACTTATAGGAGTTGTATTTATAAATATATAGTAAAGCACGTCAATATTCTTGATTGGAACTAATTTTACTAACAAATGACTTCATTAGCAACTATTGTTCTTGCCTTCAAAATGCTCCCATTTCTAAAAATCCTCAAACATACATTTGCAGGAGGCATAGAAGTGAAGGGAGAAGCTCTCCAAACTAAAACAGCTGATAAAATAAAGGGATCTTGGCTGATATTGAAAGACAAGAGGACTTCTATCCAAACGTGAAAAGATGGCTCTCTGCTGGTGGGTCTTAGAGGAGAAACACAATTACTGTTCCCTGAACAGCTCCAGCAAAACCCTTGGGTGCACCACGTGCTTGGGACACCGAGCCTTGAACCCTGACTGCTTGGCCACTTGGAGGTGTAAAAGCACCTTGTGGGGTAGGGTATTTTGTAATGCCTGATCCCACAAGCTTCACAGCGTTCCAACTCCCAACTCCCTGTTGGGGACATCTCCAGAAGCCACCTACCAGTGCTGAACACACCTTTTGGGAGGACATCTGCTGCCCTCCCTCTTACTCAGACAATTCCTCTGCGTCAGAGGCCGAGCAGGGCCAGGATTGCTCAGTCCTGAGCTGTACAGCCCCAGCTCGGTCTCACCCTGGGCTCTGCCCTGTGGCCCTTGTCATGCTGAGATTTGTAAGCACTGGTGCCTCTTGCTCCCAGTCTGGGTGAGTCATCCCTGCAATGCTCCAGAGGCAGTGCTGCCGAGGGTCGCTTGTCCTTGAGACAAGCTGTGCTTCCAATGAAAAGACTGGGATAGCAGATAGCTGAAATCCAGAAATCCTCTGGATTTGTGCTCAGGTGAATGAATACAGAGTGTGTCTTAAGAAGGTAGAGAGGTTGGAAGGCAAATCCTGTTTTTCTGATATAAACCAAGTACCGTTTCAATGTTTGGAAGAATCACATTGGCTGTCACTATTCATCCACGCAAGGAATAATTTATTCCTTCATTTTGGCATGGCTTTTTATAAAGCCTCTGGTCTTAAAGACCCAAAGTCACCCCATGTAGGTCCCGGCAATGGCAGAAAAAGGTTTAAGGATTTAAGCGAAAAAAGGAATCGGAGCTTTCACTGCCAGGCAGTGAGGCAAAATCCCTCTGTCCTCAGCTGTGTAGCACATCCTCAGCTCTCCAGCTTCAAATCTGGAGCTGTAGGATATTGATAGCGAGACTGTGGGAATATCCAAGCACAGTTCTAGGAAAATCCTCTATTTGCTGAATTCTGCAACCTGTCCATGACCAGGCTGTGATTTGCACTCAAATGTCAGCAATTCAATTATTTTGCTGAGTTTATTCTTGCTGTTTCTGTCAGTGGTATGTGAATTGCCCTTGTCCCAGCTCACTGCTGTGGTTCATCGTCCAGGAGCTGAGGGAGTGGGTTGATTTTGTTTCAACCTATGCCAGAGCCAAAGAAACCTCTTGGCCAACCTTCACATGTGATGCTCAGTCTCTGTAGCTCCAGGTGTGCTTTTGTGCCTCAGATGGATATGAGGCCGTCTGGTTTTCTGCTCTGTTTTGGGGTTTTTTTGAGTCCTGTTTTCTCCAGTAAAAATGCTCCTGTGCTACAACACTTTGCCATCAGCAGCAGTTGTACCTGCACAGCCCAGGGATTTGGGCATTAAATATAAAGGATTTCAGCAGGAACCCCCATGTACCTCTATGCTGCAGTTTGCAAACCAGTTTCCCAAGAGCCAGACTGCTGTGGCCAAGAAACAGTTAATTGTTGTTTATTTTATTCATGTGATCAAATTTAATCTCTTGTTTTATTGTTCAGCAGAGCTCTGTAAACCTCCCGTGTCCCCGCAGGACTCACGCAGCTCCTGTCTTTCCCAAACCTTTCCCCTGCAGATTGTATCAGCCTAGTTCAATACATCTATCTCCCTTAATAAGAAAAAGAACCACAGCAGGGAAAAGGGGAAGCTTTTGCAAAATGTTTTAAGTTCTATCCTTTCAGGGCCATAATCTGTTAGGAGTTTCAACCAATAATGCAACTGTAAGACCCAGGGAAGAGGCAACATTCCCACCAGGAACTGGAAAACTTTCTACTCCCAAACACAAATTGAAAGGAAAAGGTTAGAAAGCAAACCAGAGCATCTTGCGTGTCCTTGCAGGCCTTAATTCCTTCACAAACATGTGCAAACTGAATAAAAAGAACTAGCTAAATAAAAATCCCCACGCAGAGAGAAAGATTTTGATCCTCTGTTAAAACAGTTTGAGCGGAAAGGATTTTGCAGCCTCTCTGTTAATCTGCCGATCACGTGGTTGAAAGCGATGCCCTTGAGGCACTATCCAGCCTGGTGTTGAATTGATTGGTCAACAAAAAAAGAAAGGAGGAAAAAAAAAGAATAGAAGTTGTGCTCTTGCATTAGGATGGCTAAATCCTCGCCAGCAAGTCTGGGTAATCTTCACTGGAGGAGCGTGCTGGGGCTTTTTTCATCAGCCTGTGAAGGCTGAAATGGACTTCAGAAGACAGAGAGGTTTCAAAATCAGCCTTGTGAGCCTGTAATAAAATAATGAGAAGTTCTCATACCCTGCACCAGCAGAAGCCGATGTGCATGTGTACCCTTGGCCTCTTGAATCTTTGTTACTGATTCCTGGAAAACGAATAGCAGCCAGGAGTTAGCTGTAGGTGTGAATCAGAAAGCAGCAGTGGCCTTTGAAAACGAGTGAATAAGTTTTGCATATCCACAGGGTGCTATTGTGCATTCCTATGGCTAAGACAATTTGTTACTTAGCCTAGAACCGTCAGATGCTTTCAATATTTGACTTGTACAACTGTATGTGCATTGTAACTATAGGTCTTAAACAGTCCTTCCCAATTTATTGGTTTTGATCTAAACAGTGGATATGACACTAGCATCTTCCCATTTCATCTCCCAGTTGTGCCCAGTAAAGGGAGCAGCCAGATCCTCTCCCTTGTCTGAGCAGCATTTGCAGCACTGCAGGGTTTCGGGAATGTGTCTGGACTGGTCATGGGTCCAGCTTCACTTCAGGGAGATGAGCCGTTTAATAGCAGCAGGATTTTTTGTTATTGTGACTCTATACAAGAGCCCTGAAATAATACAATTTAGATCTGTAAAAGGTTTAGTGGTTTAAAACTGGGTTCCCTGCCCTTTTTGTTATATAAACTGCATTTAAAAAGAGATACTCCGCTGTGTCCTTATATTATCCAGCATTTTATGTATTCACACGTCTATCTGTGTATCACCTCTGTATAAACAGAGAATCAGGGTAGTTAAAAACTAAGTAGGCTCCTTTCTTTTTATAACATGGCCATAGCTATTTCTTTTTTTTCTTGAAAGGAAGTAAGCTTTCCAAAGTTCATGAACTTTCTTCAGCTTTTAATCCTGCTTCCACAGTTCAAGTTCCCAGTGGAGACTGGAGCACAAAGCAGAGGAGAGCGGAGGCAGGGGTAGGGCTGGGCTGCCCTGGGTGTGGCAGAAAGTGAGGCCTGAGCCAAGAGCGTGGCTGGTGGTTGGCAAAACACAAAGACATCCCTGGGGGTTACTCTGAGCTCCCTCAGAAAGGTCAGCCTTATTATTTTTGGGTTTTTTTGTCCATTTTTAAAGCTCCCTTGCCCTAGAGAAAACCCACTGGCAGTAATGGGGAGGTGTAGACAGAATCCTGAACTCCTTTCAGGCACATTTTGGATAGCAGTTCCTCTCAAAGAGCGTGAGATAATTTCTTAAATATCTTTTTTTTGCTGTCCCTCATAGCTGAAAAAACCTGCCATTCAGTTAAAAATCCAATTTTACAAATAACACCACCGGCCCAGTTTCATAATGCTTATATTTTGTCAGCTGCTGATTTGACTCTGACGACTTAGTTAAAGAAGATTTCTGCTAAAAATATATCAGCCCCATTGCTTGAAACGTGGCCACACTTTTACCATCAGGCAGAAAGGAAAGGATGAGTATTATAAACATAAAGAATTGCTTTGTTTACCACATACAGTGTCAAGAGGGGAAAAGTTGTCTATTTACATTCCTAATGCCCTCATGATTGCAGGGTAGAGAGTTTTCCTCCCCTATTAAGATGTTTATATGTAGTAATAGCTGCATTAATTTTCTTTCTTTCTTTTCTGTTGAATTTAAGGTCCTTACTGGTGCAATACAGCCCAGGGGCAGGGGTAGGTGGCAGAGAAATCTTGCAAATACAAACCACGCAGAAAGCAATGAAATGTCAGCTGAGTGTGCTGACAGCCCGTAACAAACACCATCAGGGGAACACTTTATTCCTGTCTATTGCTTTGAAATCAAAGCCATGACAACACTGATGCTGATGGGGTTAACTATGTCACTGCCAATCTTTTACACTAAAATACTGAATTACGGTTCTTCTGCCACAAAATTCTTTTCCATATTTTCCCGTCTATCAAAATCATCAACTGTTCCATGCTAAGCTTGTCCAAGTGCTAGTTAGACTCATGGCTTGTCTCATCTAGTCCTAAAAGCATCAGCACTAGTAAAGACAGGATAGCACCAATTTTTACCATGTAAATGAAGAATTTCACTTCTGTTTTAATGGCGGAGTTATTCGTTGCTCCCTCCAGTTAATTTGAAAAGATCACTTTCAAATTAAATAAAGTTACCACAGAATTTCCCCCTGACTTCCAGACTTCCACAAATTGCAGCAGAAATTAGCTCTACTTTGTGACAGGCCAATGCAAATGTGCTCCCTTTTCTTACTGTAATACTCGTGGGTTTCCTTTCTATCATCCATTTAGCCTAAAAATACCTTTCTCCAGTTTGTGGGTTTCCTTTTCATCATCCATTTAGCCTAAAAAAAAAAAAATCTTTCTCTAGTTTGTGAGTTTCCTTTTTATCATCCATTTAGCCTTAAAAAAAAAAATAAAAATCTTTCTCCAATTTGTGGGTTTCCTTTTCATCATCCATTTAGCCTACAAATGTCTTTCTTCAGTTGTCAGTCTGCTTTCTTGGATCATTATAGGAAATTTGAGCATGAGCTCTACTGGTTTGCATTTTCTGCCAGTGATTCAATCTGTGTGTGATACAGAGATGTGCAAGAGGGTTGGATGTGTGATGGAGGCAGGGGCTGCACCAGGAGCTCTGGGCACTCTTTATAAGACTGTGCAGAGGGAAGGGTTTCTTTTTACAAACCCAGGAACAGCAAATGCAACAAGTCCTCATGCAGCCTGTTGGGAACGCCCTTTACACTCCCCACAAAAATTTGCCATGTAGTTTCCTTATTCCCTGCTCTCTCCTGAATCCCTCAATAAATGTCTTGCAGTAATTCCATTTTATATTTCCCTGCCATCTATCTATTAATCTAAGAGAAACAGAGGGGAGCAAGGTAAAACCCCAGGAAAATTTGGCAGAAAAGCATTTCAGACACCAAGCACTCCTGTTAGACGGTTACACACTCACACTCACACACACCCCTTCCACACACTGCCAGCATTTCCCAGCACGTTGCTGCCTGGGAGCTCCACCTGCAAGTCTGACCCCACTAAAGGCAGTGGGGAAACTTCCTCCAAGTGGAAATGGGGCGTGACTTTCACCACTGGCTTCTAAAATTGGCCATTAATCAGATTTAGTGGCTTAGGAGCAGTGTAAAGAAACCCAGGTTGAATACAATCAAGGAAAGGCTGACTGCTCGTCATTGCTGCCCTGATGGGGAGTGAATATTTTGAAGACTTGAACATATTCAGGGAGTGAGTTTTACTGAAAATCATGACACAGTCAGAAATCTCATCCTCCAGCTAAGCAGATGCCTTTAGTTTTTCTCCAAGATTCTGGACACAGAATGCAAATAGCTTTGTCACAAGTCAAGACATTTTGTTTAATCCTCTCTACTAATACCTGGATTTCTTGTCCTGAGCCACCAAGATCCAGCTATGCCAATGGCAAGTGAGGTTGTAGGATATTTTGAAGCAGGTATCTCCTGGAAGGACGGGGAAGCACTAAGCCCTTTGAGCAAAGCCCACATCCTTACTTAAAATTCCTCATGAAATGCCAGCCATCCTTTTCCAGAGAAGACTAACTCAAATGAAACCAGCACAACCAACAGCTGGTGGGATGATCAGGGTGGCAAACAGCCCATCTACCCGGAAAGGGCTGATGGAGTCTGATCTTTCACGTCATAAGAAATGCTGAAACCTCAGAGAAAGAGAGAGCAGGGAAGGAGAGAAACTATTTAAGCCACGGGACAGCACCAGCACAGGAACAAGCTGCTGTTTTCTGGCTGTGAATTAATTTGTGCTAGAAGTGAAATATTTTCTGGTACTGGACTCAGAACTAGTTGGGAACACAGTAAAGTTAGGGAATCATAGGATATAGCTTACTAAATTATAAATGAAGCTGTATGAGGCAGGTACCTGTAATAACAGGGAATTAGACTCACAGCAGCCAGTTCAGTCCAGGTCTCTGATCACTCCTGGTAACAAGGTTTCTTTCTTCACCCTCCACCACTCTGGCTGGTTGCTCTCCCGGATGAACAGAACAAACATTTTGCCTTCAATGTTTTTCTGTTGCTGTTGGAAAGTAAAAAAAAACCAAAACGTGTGGGTACATAGGTGTAAAAACGACTGCAAAGGGGTAACACAGGGAGAGGTTTATTTTCTTTTAGCAGCAAAAGGGACAGAAAGTCAAGTTGTTATTACTCTGAGGTGAAATTGTTACAAAATGGCTGCTCTGTGCTTTATTGTTTTTCGGTGCAGGAGCCTGGTAAAGCCACAGGCACGTCTTGGAGCCTCATGGAGCAGCCGTGTGTCTGACAGCTGACAGGACACAAATGATTTGTGTTGGATTGGGATTGGGATGGGGCGGCTCCAGGCGTTTCGTTTATGGCGGATTGTTCTTCTCCGAGATCTCAGCGGCAACTTTTCCCACCAGCCATTGCCCCCGGCTGCAGTGCCTGGGGGGAACTGTGGGATGTGTTGCTCATAACCTGCCTATCTGCAGATGGTGGAGGCACGGAGCAGTTGTGCCCACACACCCCTTGTGCTGAGGATACACACAATCCCCTCCTTTACCCACCCGAGATCAGGGGACACCAGGGGCAGAGGTGCCCATGTCTGCAAGAAGTAATTCCTCTGTTAGCACTTCTATGCTGCCTAATTGCATTCACATTCAGAAATCATTTGATTGAGCTTTTCTGCCATTATAGCAACACGAGCCCCTAGGAAGACTGTTTTCCAAATAGTTTTTCTGACACATTCAGCACATTGTCAGGAGTCATAATTTTGTCTAATTATACTTCAAAATCTTCATTTTGGCCTCTGACTAGAAAGTTCTTGATCCTAAGTATGGGTTCTGACGCAGAGAATGTGACATCATGCTCATTAGCATTTATCTGAAAGTCCCAATTGTCCTGGACCCCAAACCAAGTGTCAGTCCATGCCCTGAAACACCTGAAATTTAAGTAGGACAAAAAAAAAAGGGCAGGATAGGAAGGAAAAGAAGGATTTCATCTGTGTTGTGTAGATGGGAGACAGATTCAGCTGTTAAACACGGACAAGCATTCCCATCAGAGGGTATCCAAGACATCTGCATGATGCTGACAGATAGAGCCAGCAGCAGGAAACCAAACACCTCCAGCATTTCCTGCAGCTCCAGAGACCTGTCTGCAGGCAAAGTAAATGAGCCCTGGGAGTAAAATAAGGTGCCTGAGGTGATGCAGGAAGACAGTAACAAACTAGGAATTACCTGCTTCTCCTGAATTCAGATTTGCAAGATCTCAGTGCCTGCCTTTTCCAAAGTCACTCCCTGACAGGCCCTCACCAGTAGGAATTATTCTTTACTGACTATCCAGTAAAATTCAAAGTGAAGTTGGTTATCACTGTGCTCTGTCAGCCTGGGCCGTGGAGCTGGGACTAAAGGTTTGAAGCAACACACTGTGGGACAACAGCAGGAGAGAGATGAGGTATCTGTGCCTTGGATTAAAAATAACATATCCTATGGAAACACAGAGGCAGTTTCTTGGCTTAATCAGTAACACAAACATTACAAAGGGGTTTCTTTGGAAATGAGAACTTTGCTGAAAATCTTGTGAATAAACTACATCCAGGCAATAGGATGTGCTGCAGAAGTGATATAAAAAGCAGACTTTCCTCAAGATTTTATTTCAAAGCTATTTAGAATTTAAATCTAAATAACAGTTTGTAGTAATTTTTCATTGTTACATTTTATGCCGTATCGTAAAATCTTTAAATAAGGTTTTTCATTACAAAATTACCTGATTTCTTCTCCAAGTGCTTTCAGATCAATTAAAATGCAATAAGAGCAAAAGCAGGGCACGTTTAGTTATAGACAGTATTAACTGTGGTAAGCCCTGGGTGAAAGAAGATGGAGATGACAGAAGTCAGAAAAGTTAAGGCTTGTGAGGGCCACTGCTCTGAGCCCATGATCCATAACATTATACTTCCAAGTGCCTTAAATCATTTCTCACCAGCTTTTGCTTGTCACAGTGACTGTGGACAGCACACACATGCCTTTCCTGGCTTTCTGTTGGGATCTGCCTTCAACCACTCCATCCTCAACACAATTTCAGGGAGAACCTGCTGGTGTCAGCAGCACACACAGGTCTTGGTTTCCAAGCACCCTTTTGCAGCAGGGTCCCACCTGCAGTATAATTTCATTTCCTGCTGGTGTCAGCAGACAGTTCCCGGGCTACACTGAGCTTTGGGGTTAATGCCAGCACATTTCCTATAATCCAGCCACCAAGAGCCCCTCTAGGGAAGGGTGGTGAAGGTGGTGAAAGACATGGCCAATGTGCTGGTATTGACTGACCCTGACTTTTTTAGTAAAATATGCCAATGCAGTCATCCCCTGGCTACAAATATCCACAGGAAGAATAGATGTGTCCTTTAATAACAGGGAGAGTGCTTAAAAAAAGAACATTTTATTGCTGTGTTGCCTTCACCACAGTAAACTGCAGCATTTTCATTTTCCTGTATTTATTGCACTGGAGTGTTTATACCACTGGGAAGCAAATATTTGCTTTCAAAGGTCACTCATTGTATTTCTCTTCCTCTGGGGATAGATGTAGGTCTCTCTTAGTCTTCAGTAGAACTCCATACGGATTATATAATGTTCTTGCTATAAGATTCTTCATTGCATCTTAGCAGGGCTAAAATAGCAGATGCAGAATGCAAAGTACAATAGGCAATGCCTTTCCATTAGCTGGTCTCTCTTTGTATTTTTCTTTACCATTTAGTCAGTTGTGCTTCTCTGCAAGCACTGGTGAAACACATGAGACCACCTCACAGAGGATTTGATGTCAGTCACCCAAGTGCCTGGAGTTAATTGCATTGTGTGGAAGACATTTGTGTAGGCAATTATTGCAACTAGAAACACAAATTGAATGGAGAGATGAAACTTCTGTAGCAACTCTTAATTTTTTTTAATCAAAGTTTTAGATCTATATTGCTTAACATATTATATCCCTACTTTGGTTTTCTGATCTGTCGTGTCTGCAGGGACTGCAGACAAAATAAAATGTAGTTGAAGCTAAAAGTACAGAGTACATTTCAGAGAGTTTATTCCAGTTATGTTAAATTCCTAAGGCAATTATAGGGTTTTGATACTTAGTTTAGATAAACTTAAATGAGAACAGAATGAAAAATATCGTCTGGGATCAAAAATACAAATTCCACACGGAATTTATTACTAAAAGTCCTGAATAGTATTTTAGGCCTTTTTCTGTTCTACTACAACAAGAGTGGGTCATAGTGGGCCCAAGCCAGACTGACACCTTATGCTTTTGAAGGTCTGTCCAGTATCAGTGAGGGCAAATCCATTATGGTTTACCTTTTCTTGGCCATTCCTGAGATCACTCAGTTTTAATGTTTTATATATATGTAGGTGTTCCTAAGAAACACTATAGAGGGAAAATTGTTAATTTGTACTTTACAGAAATAATTGCTTTCAAAGCATAAATCTTCTCTCTACAGGTTTTTTATTGGTAACAGGGCTTGTTGTTGGAAATTCATGGCACTGGAAAGGAGTTTCAGCCTAAATAGGACTTTTCAGGGAAAATCCTATCTCTAATAAGTCCTATTCCACATTATAAATTGCAAAATCTGCAAAAAAATTGAAACCTATTACCTGCCATTTACAAAATATATGTAGTTCATCATACTGTGTGCAAATCAGTAACCTTTATTGATTCTTGTGCACAGTTTTCTATTAAATAAAGTTGAATCAGCACAGCTGCAGGGCACTTGTGTTTATGAGTAAAACTTGATGTAAAATGACTTGTCTGGAAGAATTCTTTTTGCTATTTCTCAACCCATTCTAAGTGCTTTACAAATACCAAACAATCTCAATAAACCTGTCAAGTTCGATCACTCGCTGCACAAGATCTCTCTGGTTACAAGCCCTGACATTTTTTTTTAACTTGATGCAAAATAAGAGGCGTCTGTCACTAAGATGCCAACTGCTGGTTCTAACTAACCAAGAAGGGTAACTCTAAAAAAAAACCCCACAAGAGCATGGACTGACAGAGAGTAGGTTTAGATTAACGTTAGGATGAAATTCTTTACCAGGAGGGGGGTCAGGCACTGGAACAGGTTGCCCAGAGAAGCTGTGGCTGCCCCATCCCTGGAAGTGTTGGACTGGGGCTTTGAGCAACCTGGTGTAGTGAAAGGTGTCCCTGCCCATGGCAGGGGGGTTGGAAATAGATGGTCTTTAAGGTCCTGTCCAACCCAAACCATTCTATGATTATATGACAGTTTTTCCACTTTGTTTCTTTTCTGCACCACCCATCACCACCGCTGGCTCATGATCAAAAAAAAAAAACTAGGGAAATGATCAAAAGTCAGGCTGGAATCTACATGAGAACGGAATTTTCTGTGCAATTTTTATTATCTGCAGTGACTGACCAAGAGCCTGTTATTATTCATTACTGTCAATAGAAACACTCATCTCACTTCCACCTCTGTAATCATTCAGCTCACACTGGATATGCTTAGAGACTGAACCAAATTCCCTGTTGTCATCCCACCCTCTCACTGATGCATCACCTCCCACTTTACAGCTCATGAGATGCTACCAGGCAGACATAGCACAGAACCAGTTTTCTCCCCTCACAGCTATTTGTATTTACCAATTAGATCAGTCCCAAAATCCTGTCCAAATTGTCCTGGTTTTTGCTAAAGCTCGGTCCTGCTACTCTGCCAGCACAGGTTCAGCAAGGATCCAGGCAGAGGAGAATATTTTAACTAGATGCTCAAAAATTAGGTCCACAGACTTAATCCTGATATTCTGTCACGGAGGCTGCACCAGAAATATTTCAATGCTGGGCTTTGCCTAAATCTGGGAAAAAAACCACAATTTGTGAAGCAGTGACCAGTGCTGGTGCCAGCCTGTGCCAAGTGGGACAGGAGTTTGGAGCACGGTTCTTTACAGATATAACTTTTTTTTATCCCAGCTGAGCATGCTCCACTTGCGACCGGGAGCAGCATCTTCCTGGAGCTGCGTGATGTGCCACAAAGGGCACCACGAGTGCAGCAGCAGGGTGGGAAGGTTGGGAGTGGCCTCGAGAGTATCCCCACACTTTCACATGCCCTTCAGGCAGAGACCAGTTCCTAGTTCCTCTTTTCCTCCTAAACATCCGAGGGCACCATTTTCTGTAAAGCTTATTTTGTGAACATCCTTGAAGTGTCCGACACCAGCCTGAGTATAAGCCATGAAATTAAGCTCTGGCTTTGCATCAGCTGGCACTGCAGATGAGTTGCTTTAAGCTTGGTCCTTCTCACTGCTGTGACCATGCAGCTGGCAGAGCCAGGTGGCCTTCTCCAGCAGATATTTGGGCTCCTAAACATTGTGTGACCCATCACAAAATGCCAGGCTCCCTCTGACAAGAACGTGGCGATGTGCTCGGTGATGAAAGTAGGATGCTGTGCCAGTAGCTGCAGGGCTGACTCTTCGAGATGGATTTCTTCCTGCTGTAGCTTCAAAGAAGAAAAGCAACCACGAGTGAGGGCACAGCTAATGTGAAAGCATGAAGGTCACATATTCCCTCTCAGATAAGAAAAGCAGCAGATCTGCTGCTGAAGCTTCAGAGGAGATGCAAGGAGCTGTCTGCTTTCCTTACACAATTCTAAGCAAACAGAGTGTGATCCAGAAGATACTGCTGCCACCCAGCTGTACCTGTTCAGCCCATACTCCTGAGGCCCTGATGGAGAGCACAGTCAAAGTGAGGAATGGATTCATCTCCAATATATAGTAACTTCCATTTGAACACAGTTGTTACCGTTAGGATTTTAGAGCTAAAACCTGCCCTGACTTATGTTGTTTCATAAAGGCTGCACATATCGCAAAAGGACAGAAAACAGCCCCTGGGGTTTTGCCTTCTTAGAGCAGCTTTGCTGAAAGGGGCTGCTTTTGTCCTCTTTCTGTAACTGAGCCTGATGGCACCTGCTTTATGGCTGGTTATTAGCCTTCCCCCACAACTTCCCCAGCTCCTCTGCACCTGGGATTAAGTTTTCCTGCAATGAACATTCAGTGAGCAGTAATTTGCAACATGCCATGCTTGAATCAAGCAAAGAAATAAGCCAGTGTTGTTGTTATAAAGATCTGACAGATGGTAGGAGGACCCGCCTTTCCTAATCAAGTCATGCTCAGTAATCAGAGCTAGCTCGAGTTTGTAACAAGAAAGAAACCCTACCCAAAGGAGGACTAATGGGCTGCATCCTGACCTCTGGTTAGGATGGGCTTGGTGGTGTTGTTCTGTATCAAGAGGGATAACCGAGATCAGAATCCCACCCACTTTGCAGAGAAGTTGAAAGCACCAGTTAGGTCCAATGGTCACTTCACTTCCCCCGAAATGAAGGATCCTCCCAGGCAGACAACTTCTCCTAGTCTAGCTGTAAATATTATTTCATAGCCTGACCTACAGCATGGTGGACAAGTCATTAGCCCGTAAAAATCTGCAAAGTTTCATTGCCTTTAATTTCTCTGCAAATGTATTACATGAGCATCCAGTCCTCTGAGTGATGCAGCTGAAACACAGGACATGGACTCAGCCTTGACCTCCTTCACATTAAGCCTTTTAATTCTAGAGAAGAATGAATGGGTTTCAGGACTGTTTCTGGCAGCAAATAGCATCTCCTGAGCCTCCAGCTTTGATATGAATAGCATTTGAAAGGTTAAGAAAAAAGGAAGGATTCTCCTCAAAGAACATGACGAGGGTGCATCCTCGTTCTTCAAAAGTGATTAATAACACAGGAATAAAGCAGCACCTTAAGCAACCCCGCGTGCTCTCCACTGTGTAGGAATTACCATCCAGAACGAGAGAGTTTGGGTGAGGGCACTCCTGTAATTAAAGCACTTTTGTGGGACTGACATTTCAGCACGACTCAGCGAGCCAGGGAGCCTAAACCACACAGTTTCTTCTCCTTTGTGTCTTCCAGGCTCACGAGCAGCTGAGCACAAATCCCTGATCTGCGGCGTCCACAAACACCCCCACAGCTAAGATGGCGGAGGACGCGGATATGCGCAATGAGTTGGAAGAAATGCAGCGGCGTGCGGACCAGCTCGCCGATGAGGTGAGACCAGCAGCTAAACTGGGAGCTTGGGGCTGGGGCTGGTGTGAAAGACACATCCAGGAATAGGAGCTCATGCGGCAAAAGGATTTCTAGGGCTGATTCTGCTTTTCCGTCAGCTTTACACTGAAAGCAGAATTGGAAATGAGATGAGCTGGGGTGAAATTTAATGTTGTGTTTAGTCAAGATTAAGGCATTTATTGATCGTGAGTTTGGTTTAGGAATTAGATTGTGCATCAATTTGACTGGCCTCAGAGCAAAAAGCAGCAATTTAATATTTTCTGAGGATTCCTTCGATTTGTCAAACCTATTAAATGTTAAAACTCACCAATTAAGTCCCTGAAAAGTCGTAGCTGAAAACCACAGACTATTTTTAAAGTGGAACACCAGCTGTTCCAAGCAGCACCGCTGCAGTGTGTGAGCAAGGGGACCACAAGCCCTGGAGACTGCAGCTGCCTCAGGATGCAGTGGGAATTGCTGCATTAGCGAGTCCTAATGGAGAGCTGGAGATGGAGAAATCACCAGTGCCCTGCTGATGGCCTGATTTGGGGGGGAAGGCAAAGAGTGTAGGAAAAACATGGTGTCAGCATGAGCCTGCACATTAGTGTTGGAAAGCGTAACTTGCCAAAGCTGAGCACTTTTTCCTCTGTTTTATTCCAGTCCCTGGAGAGCACCCGTCGAATGCTGCAGCTTGTTGAAGAGGTAAGGACTTGCATTTTATTTGCACATCTGTTGTGAACAAAGGTGATGGAGAGTCTGACACTGGAAGTGCTTTTTCAATAACTCACATTGCTAAGGCATGTCCATGGCTTAATGTGCCACTCTGTCCCTGCTTATCCCTACCCCTTACTAGAGCCATTCAAGACACTGTGCCCTGGTTGCCAAGTGTCCATGGCAGCCCAGCAGCCGAGGCACTGGTTTGCCCATACCTGAGTATCCATTGAGACAGGATACTGGAGATAAAGGAAAGGCACAGCCTCTGAAGGTGACCTGGAGTCAGGGACAAGTGGCTGAGGTGCTGCAGAGCTCCAGGAGCCTCGTGCTGGCACCTCTCTCTTGTCCTTGCCCTAACACTGTGGGCGGGAAGGTGAGAAAGGCCCTCAGGGCATTTGCCCTGTTGTCTCTAAATACTTCCCTTTCCATAAACACTCTGAGCTATTTTTATAGAACACCAGTCACAGTATTTAAATGCCACTTCTTTATGTATCTCTGAAACATTTATCAGGATTTCAAGGCTCATGAGATGTCCTAGATTGACTGCTTTGGAACAGGGAATTCTCTGATTTTCCGTGGTGCTAAGGAAGGGGATCCTGGCTCAGCCCTCACAGCTACTACAGCTTCTACCTGCCTGGAGGGGTCACTCCCAGAAGGGAAAAAACAATTCAGTCAGGCTGTATTTCACCCTCTACACAACAAAGGGGTTTAAAAGTTGGAAAATCTCAAACTCAGTTTAGCTTCAAGTGTTCAGCCATCAGGTGGTGGAAAACTTTGCTGCCGCCTGACAGGACATATTATTTTCAGACGCCATGTGAGCCCTGGCGCTGGAGCTGGTGACATTTTTAATCAGGGTCATCAGCACTGACAGTCCCAGTACTCCTGACAAGCAGAGGAGTCTCCAGAGGAGACAATGGGAAGAAAATTACATCAGGTCCCACTCTCAGGAACAAGCACAATCCCAGCCGTAGGCTGAGTGGCCTTGGAATCAATCATGACTGTGAAGATCAGTGGAGTCCAGTGGAGACAAAATTAAATTTCCATGTACAGACAGACAGACGGGTCATTGAGCATAGTCAGCATCACTTCACCTCCACAAACACTTCAGATCTGGGCCCCTTGCAGCCAAAACGTGCCCTTGTCTCATGAGCAATCTGTCCCTTTTATCTGCACAATTCCCTGGACACACCATTTCTAACCATCACTTTATGTCAACTCTGTGTTGGATGCAGCTCCTGTTGAAACCAATTCGATGACATGGAAGAGAGTCTCATATGGGTACCCCCCCAACACTGTGCAGGACAGCCTGCTGCCCCAAAATGCCTGTGATCTAAATAGACAAGGCAGATGATGAGTGGGAAGAAGGAGAGGCACAGGAAAGGGAAGTGACTTGCTCAGGGCCAAGCCATCAGTAAATATCAGCCCTGTCTCTCCTGAGCCGTGTTTGTGTGACCTGTGCACTGCTTGAGTCTTCCTAACATATTGAACCAGCATATTGCGAATGCCACTGGGATTTCAGCATTAAATCACGGCAAATGGCAAAGTGGGAGGAGAACTGGGACTGCTGAATTTACCATTGAATTTATGGAGGGCTGTAGAGCTTCTTGGAAGAGCTCAGCATCTCTCTGGACCTGGCGTTTATTCAGATGCTACAATATCTCCCTGTCCAAATAGAGAAGTTGCTAAAACCAGCACTGAGCAGTCAAGGGAGTTCTTCTAAAATGAGTTGCACATTATTTTCACTAATGTGACTACCAAAGACCTTTAATATCCTTCTGTGGTCTAAACAGCTGGTTGGTTATTCTGATCCCATCTCCTAGGTACTTTTAAAAGAATGAAGCATTTAGGGAGTGAGAGATTTTATACTGAAAAGACAAATGATGAGAGTCTTTGAAATCGAACTTGCACTGCTATGATTTAATAGACGCCAAAAATCCAATTAGACTCCCTTACTTAGCAGAACCTGTCTAGTGGGTAGAGATAGAAAATATTCTTTCTCAGTGACAAAGTGCTTTTTACTTTATTCTCTTGATACAGCAAATATGTTATTCCTTTCTTAGGAAAAGGACGCCCCCATGTCTATGCATTATTGCTATATACATATGTATGGATTCCTCTCATGGTTGGCTCCACTCTGTCAGATACCAGGAAAATACAGAATAAACAGACTGACTTGACTCATTCCTGAGATAGAAGAGTGTTGTCCACCCAGGGAAGCCCTGCAGCAGTAGAAGATGTGCTTCATGATGAATTGTAGGTCACTGTCTGGGGGGCATGTCCCAAAGGATCGTGCCTTCCTTGCCCAGGACGACCAGTCTGAGTTTGGAGACTAAGCCCCAATGTTCCCAGGGAACATCAGCAAGGAAAACCAAATATGGAACTGCTGCTTGGTTCTATAACCCAGCTTTGCAAGAAGCTGATTTTTCCAGTCCTGGCACAACAGAGGAAGCAAGAAGTGGTGAGTGGCTGTTACAAAAGCAGCCACAGCTTTGCCCCAGGGCAGCTCCGTACTGGAATGGCAGATTCCAAACCCCAGTTTGCTCTGTGGTGCCCAGTGTACCCAGGCAGCATGGTTAATCTACACTGACCAGTGCTCACTGGAGCCACTCAGTGCTATAAATACCCATATTTTATGTTGATGCTGTGCAATGTTTAGGCCAAAACAAAAAATAAAAATGAACCGAGGAAGAACAAGTGAGAGTAAATATGCAGTTGGTAGCTGACCTCCTTATTTTCTTGTTCAAGCCTTTTACCTCTGAGGCCACGTTATGCAATGCAGAATATCACATGCCAGGGGAAAAGCCATGAGTTTAATATCAACAAGATCAGCGCTGCTGAAAGCCCAAAAGAAAGCATTTAGGAACATGTCCAGGCAAAAGGGCTGGTTTGTACATTTAAATCCAGAGAGGACTATCTTCTCTGCTCATATGCTCCGAGGTTAGAGTGAAGCTTACCAAAGTATCGAAGCTGAAATGTTAAGCTATGAAAGTTTGATAAGCTCATGATGCTGCCCTACACAGGACACTGAACACACAGGATGCCATTTTACTAGCTGTGGGTTTCCCCTGACATTATTATCACAGTCAAATGTTCCCTAGTCTGAAAAATAAAAGTATCACATTAATTTAGAGTTTGGTCCAAATCTTGCCACAGCTAATTTGAAAAATCCATTTGCCATCACAAAAACCATTGGAACTATGGAATTATTGGGACAGTTCTACTCAGAAAAGTGTTTTAACCAGTGTAATTCCACAGAAATACATGTCTGGCACAAGGGAATGTGATCCAGAATTCTGGTCTCAGTTTTTCCAGCGCAGGGTTAGACCCCTCTGTCTGTGTAAAGCAGTGGCAGCACTGGAGTCAGGGTGGTTGCATTACACAAAAACCAGGCACATGGGATTCAAGGTGGGGTCACAGATTCACTGGGGCTGAGGGTCTGAATTCACAGGCAGAGCAGTCACGTGGCTCTTTAATCAGGCACAGAGAGACATCAGAGCATGAACAGAGCGACAGGGAACTCGGAGCAGGAGCCGAGCAAATGCATTACTACAGATGACTAAAAAATGTTTCTTTGGCCACATTTTTTTGTCTTTAGGGTGTTGACAGTTCTCTTTAGTGCCTGTGGGAACTGCTAGCAATGTCAGCCTGTCCTGGAACATAATTGTCTCTATTAATTTATTCAAAACAAGCTCTATAATCCATATTGATTACAGCAAAATTCTTCATCGAAGTGGAAGTTTATGCGTTCTTCACAGAACTGAGAGTGCATATCTGGTTTTCAGGGTATCTCCTGAAATGCAGAGAAAGAGATTTCTAGAATTTGGATTCTCGATCCAATACATCATTCCCTTACACTGTTAGGAAAATCACCCCTCAGGCTAAACCAAAGCTTGAGTAGCTGCCTTTTGTAGCAGGTATGGATAGGACACAACACACTGTGTTCCTGGAGGGGCTGATGAGCCCTTTGAGAAGTCATTCCAATTCTCTCCCTACTTTTATTCCCACCTTGGGAAATTAAGTTATGTAACAGCAATAATAAGAAATGAAATCGCAATGCATTTCCCCTCCAAAGTGCTGGGCAAATTTCAGTGAATGTTTTGTTGCTGACTCTCTCTGAGTGAAACACTCACAAAAAAACCCCCAAAAAGTTTGAAGAAGCTATTACAGAAGATCGAGGATAACGTATATTAAAGCCTCCAGAAGGGTTCCCAGTTATGCTGTTAAACTGGCTTCACTGAAGCACTGATAGACTTAAGTATCTAAGAATTGAATTAAGCCCAGAGGTTTAAAATCATATATTCTGGCTTTGTGATCATAAGCTTAGCCAGTGGCCCAGTGGAAAACCTGGGCATGTGCTTCACATAAAGGATACCCAAACCAGCACTGCTGGTTGGTTTGCTTTTATCTAAACACTAGAGCTTAGTGCTGGTGAAAGGTTCAAGGACACCAACTTTCATAAACTTTATAGGCTCTGTTTCCCCTAATGTTCCCCTAAATTGAAAGTGATGGCCTCCTGCTCTGAGGGGTCATCTGATGTGCAAAATTATTCTATATATTATATATTTGCCCGTCTGCAGTAAACCTGCACTATGGATAAACAGAGGAACTCCAGAGCTGCCAGTTTAATGCCTCAACATAAGAGATGCTGTGCCATTTTCTTCTAAAGGAAAAGAGTGTGAGATGTTTACTGTGCCATGGCAAAATCCAGCAGTCCAAAGTCTCCTCTCAAGTGCAATGAGAAGACAAGGAGAGTCAGAGGTAACCCTGGAGAGAGAAGGCTGTTACAGACTTGAGAGCTGGATGAAAATGGAATGTGCTCCATGAACTCTGTAGGGTCCTATGAAAGATGAATTTTCTTCTCCCTGGCCAGACCTAGTTGAAGAATTCCATTTTTTGAGAATCTCTATTTTGCTGCAAACTAAACAGAGGATTGTCTGGGCAAGGACCAGAGGGTCTTGGGAAATTCCTGAATTTTTACAGGAAGAAAGAAAGGCTCTAATCCCTGGGAAAGTGTCCCATTAGCACACATTTTCATAAAAAGATGGACCTCATTAGTTCTACCCATTCATGGCTCCCCACATAGGATATTAATGATGATGGTGAGCACTGGATGTGGGTGGGAATCCTTCCTGAGCCCTCGGGATCAGACAAATCAAACCACAGTCACGGGGCCCATGGTGATGGGAGCCTGCTGTCGAGGTTTTAGGATCAGTGGTTGTCAAACAGGTTCTTCTAGGCTGGCACTTTGCAGACACAGCTTTTGTCACCTCCTGTTACATTCTCCAAGCACCCAGTCCCAGTGCATCTGCTGACACCTGGTCCCACTGACAACAACAGGATTTTCTGTGATACTTTGAGTGCAGAAACCTTTAACTGAAGAGGTTTTTTAGTTCCCAGAGATGCCTCAGTCTGTTGCCACTGAAGGTCAGGTACTGAGTGATTTTCTCCTGCTCAGACATATGGATGATGAACACATTTTTAGAGCAGTTCTGTCTTACAGACAGGTTTAGTTTTGAGCTATCTAAAGGATCAGTTACAATAAAAATACTGAATTTTTCTAAAAGTCCAGATCTGTTTTAAATGACAAATGTGATTATATTTTAAACTTTGCTTTACACATTTAATTTTTTGTGGAAAAGCTCAAAATTAATGCTTAATACAAACTTGGAACAGCAGGAGATTGTCACTTGATGTCTGAATCATCTCCCATCTTTGCCAGTCACCATCTCTTTATTAGCTTCAATATGCTTTTGATTAGACCACAGATGCAGACAAGTATATTCACTGCACACCCTTTAATATTTTCACATTAGTATTAATGTTGTGGCACTGATGATCAGGTAAATAAAAGAAAATTTCACCTCTTTCACTCCCTGTAAGGATTTCATATGAAATACAAACCATAAGGTCTAATTGCTGAGTTAATCTCTCAGCACACGTCTTATTCAGGTCACTGGACATCTTAGCTGCATAAAGGGAGTTTACTCAGATGTTAAATACAGCAGGGAACTAAGGTAAGAGGGTTAAGGAGCAGCAAATATTTCTCAGCCTGACTGTGATTCTCTGAAAGCCAACAACTATCATAGCACCAACTGCAGGTTCCTGAGACTAATATTTAGAAGAGTCCCATGTCAGACTCAGTAAAATATATTTACTGAAACACAAGATGACTCAGGACCCAAGCAGCCTTCTTGTGTTTGCATGATGTATGTTTGTTAAAATATAATAAGAAATAAATAAATCAATAATAACTCTTAAGGTAAGACCTCCCTGGACACTCAGAGCATAGAAAGAGTCCAATAAAAAGCCATTGCACATTCAGTGCTTAGCAGACCTGTCCCACAGCAAATGTAAGATAATTAAAAGTGGTTTCCCTATTCTAAATAGGCAAGTCTAAGATAACCCTTGGACCCTAAGTTTCTGCAGGCTTCAAAAATAAAAGCTGGCCGGGATTCAAGTAAATGCAGTACGAGCTTGGAGGGAGAGAGAGCAGCAGTGGGTACCTGGGAGGTGGCTGACCTGAGGGCAGCAGGGTGCAGCAGACTGTGGGGAGAGGCAGGAGGCCTTTTCTCTCCATCTGGCACCTCACATAAGGATTTTTTCAGAAGAGGGAGCAAGCCAGCCTGCACACATCTGAGGTTTCTGCCAGTTTCTACAGTGACACAGACATTAAAGGCAAGAATGGGAGCGCAGAGAGAGGCAGACAAGAGGCATCTCTCGTCCCTCTTGAGCCGAGCAGGATCCTCTTGAAGCTCAGCAGAGAAGCACCAGCTGCACCAAGCAAACAGCCCTCGAGCGTGGCAGAATCAGGCTTGTGGCTGAGCCAGCGTGGGTTGTGTCCTGCCTGGGAGCACCCTGGGAGCACAGAATGGGCAGCTGAGGGGCAGAGACACTTCACTGCTCCCACGAAAAGAAATGGGCGATGTCAGAGAGCAGGGCAGCTGGGAGGAAGGATAATATGAAGTCCTTAATTTGCCTCAAGGAGTGGGTGTCTTGAAAAGCACAGGGACCATCAGGACTTTAGGTTTCTGTTCCTCATGTTCCCCTGCAACTGTGAGCATCTCCCCCACCCCCTGCAAAATGGACACCACCACTTTTATCTGTTCCACAGGAGCATGGATAGTTTTATGTTCATGGAAGCAGGCAAATTACTGCTGTTCTTGTCCAGGTAGCTCCACTCCACAGAGGACTTACTTCATCTGCTCTTGGCGTGCAACAGGCAGATGATCGTTCAGGCCATTAATTATTCACAGATGTTATCACTGCTCCAAGCTGAATGGAGCTGGTTTCCCCCTGGTAATTAAAAAGGAGCTAATCTGATCTGTGATACAGCTCGGTATCACAGCACCCAGAAACCCCAGACACCCGATCACAGCCCAGAGCGAGGATAACAAATGCAAAAATTGTACTTGTGAAAGGTGCCCTGCTGCTGGTTTAGGCAAGTGGGAGCTCTGAGTGGCTCAGCTTTGCTCAAACCCTGTATCCAGCAACAGCAGTGATAAGATTCCCACTAAGCTGTGGGAGCAGAGAACAGTTTCAGTGTGTAGGTGTTTTAAAAATCCTACCTTCAAGCTCAATTCAAAGTCCATTAATGCTAAAGGTGTCTGTTTACTGAATTAAAACTTGGCTCAAACCCATATCTATTAGATCACTGAGCCAAAAAATATGGCTTAATCCTATTAAATATTAGCCTACTTTAAAATGGATTTCCTAAGTAGGTAAGCTTTCTGACTTCTGACAGCAGCAAGGGCTGTGTACAAACCACTGTGCCTCCTTCCCAAACATGCTCGTGTCGTATCTGTTTTCCCTGGGAATTTCTTTTGTGGGATTAACACACACCTGCAATACCAACAGCCTCATGCTCCCTCCTTCTGCTTCAGTGAACTTGGAGATGAACACTCTCTTTTTAGAAATTACTGTTGCATAAAGTGATTATTTTAATTGCAAGGTCCGTGATTCTGTGCTTTCTGCAGAAGTTCAGTATCGGGGTGAATCCAGAAGGACTGATGGTGCAGTTGAGACTACCTGGTTCCTTATACAGTGTCCAGGCACATAAAGCCTTTGGACTGTGCCACCAGCCCCTGATGACCTTGTCATTCCTTTCCCTGTTTTTCTTTTGTCTTCCTGTGTCCCGTACCAAGGGCTGAGTGTTCCCTCACTGATCTCTCTTTCTCTCTCTCTCTCTTTCTTCTCCCCTCTCTCTCCTTCCCTTGCTACCACTATTGGGATGTAGAGTAAAGATGCTGGTATCAGGACTTTGGTTATGTTGGATGAGCAAGGAGGTAAGTTCAGATTGCTTCAGTAAGGAAGTATAACCCTTCTCAAAGTTCTGTACTAACTGTGTGCAACCCTGGAAACGAGGGACACAAAATACGTGTGGCTGTGCATGAGAACCCAAAAAACCTCTTTGCCTTTAGCATCGTTGTCTGACAGAGAACCATCAACTGCCTAAGAGTCTGTATTTCTTTTGATCTGTCTCCCATTAATGTCAAAGACAGCTGCAGGCTGAACTCATCCAAATCACCACTTTATTTCAGCAAGCTTTGGGTCAAGATCCAGCTACATGATGAGAAGATTTGCCTCCATGAATGTAAAATCCAGCATTATTTATGCAGGTGCTACGGAATTGTCCCCCTAGTTTAAGTCACAAGTCAAAGGCATGCAATAAATGCATGCCAAGAAGAGGTAATACAGGTTTACTTGGTGTAAAATTCAGTTGCTTTTTGTATAGACATGGCAGTGAGGATGGCAGAGGTTTAGCATTAAAAGCTATGGCACGATCAGCTCATTACAATTGACCATATAGGAGGATTCAGGCTTAGATGACTCCGTGTCTGTGGATGACAATGACAAAGCCAGAGCCTGATATATTCAATACATTCCAGGAAATTACATTTTGGCCCTTCATAATATGACAAAGAAGTAGGTACCTCCCCCCTCCCCTCAATAAAACTAATAACTTTTCATTTGGTGACAGCAAAAGGGTGTCTCCAATAAATCAACAAGGGTATAAATTCCTGCTACCCTCTATCAAACCAGCCCCCCAAAGGCCATTCTTATTATTTACTATATGTCATGACACCAAACTGTATTAGGAAATGTTTCTTCCCCCCCTCATACCCTCCCCTTAGGGAAAAGAATTTAACCCAGCCAAATTTTGTCACATCAATTTGTCTTGACAAGAAAAATATTAAGAGGGAATATTTTGTTGTCTTCGAAAAATAATGGCAGTAAAAGAACTATCACTGAATACAGAAAACCAGAAATTACCTATGTTGAAACAGATATAGCACCTGTCTAAATAATGTGTTTTGTTTCAGAAGTGAATTATACAGTTGTAATAAATCACAAATATTGTCAAAGGAAGTGTAAATATCCAGATGTGTTGTGCAATATAATTTCACAGGCAGAGCAGCAGAAACTTAAGTGGTTCCTGAGAAAAGTTGTTTCTGTTCTTTAACTGCTATTTTTCCACAGATTGCTAGGGATGATTATCTTGATTTTAACCTCGAATTTTTGTTTTGTTATTTTGGAATTCTACTATTGCTAAACTCCTGTGTGCAAAACTTGTCTGACTGATTTACTCCATGGTCGTGATAGGAAGGACAATCTGGATGAGCCAGAGCTGAGACTGGACCCGCTCACCTCTTTGGGAGTCCAGGGAGCTCAGTGTTAAACTCTTATTGACAGTGAAACCTGAAATGTATATTGTCCAGTCAGAGATGCACTGAGTCAATACCTACAGGAAAGAATCAGACAGTTTCAAAGCCTCTTTAAATTGGTTATGGTCATGCCTTAAGTGGTTCAGTAAATTTAGCTTATGACTATACAGTGTGGGTTTCTAAAGGAAAACAGCCAAATAATGCTACAAACCCTGAGAATATTGTAACCACTGTTCTATGCTAAATGTCTAATTAAGTTTTCTCCATTTTAGCAATATGTAGGTGGAATAATTCCTGATTATTTTTTTTTATTTTAGCAATAAAGGACTTATACTACTGGGCAAAACACGCTAATGATGACTTTGAACCCTCTGTAATTAGTGCAATGTGTGCAGCTCACGGATGTCTCAGCAGATTATCAGATTAAGGAAATAATTTGCTAACACTGCCATGTGATCTCTTTGCAGCTGACTGCACAAGTCACTTAAGATTATTAGGTGTTAAATATACAGAAAACATGACACTGATCTTTGCAGTGGGCGGCAAGCAGAATATCTAATCTCTGCAGTTGCTTGAAGCTCTGTTTTTAGGTTTCCCGACAAAATTGCTTGTTTGGAAGTTAAACAGACTTTACAAGGAAAACTTCTCTGAGCCAATTCAATGTAAATAAAGCAAAGCAGAACTGATTTTCTGGTATCAGTAGGCAGAAGTCTCTGGGATCATAAAAGGCAATAAGTCCAGGTAATTTCCCAATACCAGTATTTGTACAATGAAGCCAGCCTGGCGAGCTCGTGTTGCCCCAAGGTTTAGCACAGCTGGCTGTGCAGCACATGGCAGAGTGAGTGTGCCACGACCCTCAGACATGGTGAGCTTCACAAGGGCTTGTGTTACCCCTGTTTCACAGAGGATGGGGCTGCCATAAAAACTGGAGACCTCCTCCAGTGCCCTTTGAGGTCACTGGGATTCGGAGTGGACTGTCCCTCTGCAATATCAAATTATCATTTTTTGAGCCGTGCACAGTCATCCAAACCAGCTCAACAGAGTCCTTCCCCTGGGGAGCCCACAGGAAGGAGCTAGGAGGTCAGATTCTCCTTGCTGAGATTCTTTCCATCAGTGAGAAAGTCTTTCCCTGCCCTCATGTGCATCCATAATGCTACATTTTTTTAAACCTGGCCTTGAGTCAAGCTCCCTTAGTTAAATATAAATACATATATAACTCTTTAAAGTGTTTTCATTTTACACTAAAGCCTTCATGCTGCAAAGGATTATTGAGCCATGGCAATTGCTCTGCTTCATTAAATATGTCTTTAAAACATGCTAATTCAGAAAAATGTTAATAATTAGATGCATATAGGTTAAAAGCAGACTGTAGAAATGAAACCGAGAGTACAAAGTGGGAATATGAAGACAAACCTGAATTGTTAACATAGAAGGGGTCCCAGAGTGGTAGCTCTCTTCATCCAAAGGAAACTCCCATCACCTGGGAGTATCAGCAGGGACAGAGATTTGGAGGATTTCAAGGACATTTTTTTGTGTGTGATGATGTCCTCATGCAGTTTATTACAAAAGGATTTTGGGTTTGTATTCCAAAGGAGGTGGAGGGGAGAAACTTTTCCAATAACAACAGTAGCAGCACAGCCATTTCTCATCCAAGACAAGATAGAGGAATAGCCACAACTTTGATAAGCGACAAAGAAAGCGTCATTTCACTGAAAATTGAAATTTTCTCCCTGCACCAGCAGCAGCAAATGCACAACCAGTGAACATGGGGAGCAGATGAATGTACCCAGCAGATCTTACTCCAGATCAAGTTGATAAAGGAGATAAAACTTTGAAATAACTGGGCAACCCCCCAGGCAAAAGCACTGGCACCATGTGATGGTACCCACGCTAGCTGACCTGTTTAGCAGGAGTTGTGAGTTTGGCAGTTTTGTGTGAGTTAAGGGTAATTAGGGAAATAAAAAGTAACTAATGACTATTCCAGATTCTACAGGGAAAATGGTATTAATTATATTGAAATTGTAGTGCAGAACAAAAGGCAAATGAACCCCCACAAAGCAGGTTGTGCCTTGTCTCCTGTTATTTTTAGCAGAGCTACACGTGGGCTCACAGCACTCCCTGCCAGCTCTCTGCCATTCCTACCTGTGCTCTGCAGTGCCTTTCAGAGCACAGATAGGTCAAGACTCAAGATTTCTGAAAAGGCTGTCCTAGAAATGTACTACGCTCCAATAGGATTCTCCTTTATGGAAAATGGGACCACAGAGTAGCATTGGAAGCAGTTAATCTGCTGACTCTCTTTCCAGTTCAGCCCTCTTGTATGCAATTATGATTACAATGTGTTCTTAAGATGTCCTTTTCCTTTTTCTCTTTTTTTTTCCTCTAATTAAAATTGTCCTTGTGGAAATTGCTTCACTGCACAATATTCCAGGCAAAGGAACAAGTTCCCATGTCCACAGGCATTTAACTGACGTTCAAGCACAGGCCCCAGATCCTGGATGTCAGTCAAGGAGTATTTGTTGCAAATTACAGCTGGGGATGCAAAGGTGGAGCAGCACCACACTTGCCCTGTTCTGATCCTGCATCCAACGCTGTGTGAGATGCTTTTGCAGCTGCGTTTGCTCAGGAGGCTACAGGAGCAGCTGAGGGATGCGCTTGCCACAGCTTCCCTCTCCCAGCCCCTTCCCCAGAGCAGTCACAAAGTGGGGAGTTTCCAGGATGTTATGGAAGATCCTGGCAAAGACCCACTGGCAAAAGGGCACAATGCTATGGTAGAACTAACAGGACTGGCTTGTGGTCCCACGGTTGCCTTGCACAACTAATTCACAAGTATAAAGATACAGGTGAAAAAATATTCCTCTTTGTGTCCTAAGATATGCCAGTAGTTTGCTGTAGGATCTGGAAGAGAATTTATGGTCACTGCCTTGGAATGAAAGTTCTCAGCCATCCAAGGGTATCAATATGCAAAAAGGGCTAATAATTAGCAGAGTTTACTGGAGAAAAATAAAAATGAAGGAAATCAGAATGAAACCTACTTCTGTATTCTGCTGCCAGGCAGCACCAATTTTCTCATATATGATACATAAACATAAGGATAGATGTAGTATATTCAAAGAATATTGCAACAAACTGTCAAAAAAAATGTCAAGCTCTGACCTTGAAGTGCTTCTGTAAAAGGGAGACAAAGGACATGATCCTTTGTAGGCGTGAATTTGTGTAGGTTCATGGCAATTTATGCCAGCAGACTCTCTTCCCTAAAACCTTTAATACAATATAGAACATTGGAATAGGGGAGATCTATGAAAACAGATATTAAATTAACCTTTTGATAGCCATCTGATTTCCTACCAGCAGTGATTCATTCTGGGCCAGATTTTAACAGCAGTTATACCAAAACAAATCCAGTTTGACCCTGCTAAGTTAATTCCACTACAATATTTATGCCTCAATAACTGTGGCTAGGCTCATGAATCTATTTCCTTGCCTGTGGGACCAGGACTTTGACAGGTATAAATTGGTGTTGCTCCACAAAACCAGCATAACTATGCTGATTTTAACCAGTTAACAATCCAGCCAATGACATTAACAACCGGTTTTAGGACCAGCAGCCAGCTGTCTAGACTTCTGGGCTACAAATCTGACATGGGTTTTTTACACTGATGAGGTTTCCTTTAATGGAAGATAAATTAGTGTGGGTCCCGTTTCTATTCAGAAATAGCATAAGCATCACACACAAATCCTGGAGCAGGATGAATTAAGTCAGGTTTCTAGAGAGAGCTGTAATTTAAATGAAAGTGTTTGAGTCATGTCACATCTACTCTTCAATTAGGACTCATTTATTCAGGCAGAAAAAGAAACAGGGAAAGACAGTTCAAAAGGCCCTACTACACACGTGGCTGCAGAGAATGAGCATCTGGGCAAGGAAGCAAGCTTAGACTGGAAGCCACCAGTGGTACCAGATCTGGGACTGATCCCTGCAGACTTACCTGGAGTTTTCTGCTGGGCAAACAAGGTCAGAGAAGGACTAGTAGGAAAATCAGTGGAAGAAAGGTCAGTGCCTTGTGTCCTGCCCAGTGTCAAAATGCACATGTGGGTACAGCTGCCTTTGAAGTGAGTCCCGAGAACGGGCTCTGCAAGCACAGCTCTCGCAAGCAGGAGGTGGGAGTCTGCCACAGAAATGTAGCAATTCCCATCTTGTTGCATGAACCAGGATAAAAGCCAGTTCACACTCCCACAGCTGCTTCCCAGAGCAAGAGTTGCCCAACTATGCAAGAGCAGGTAAGACTCTGAGTTAGGCAGGAGCAGGAGCACTGGGAGGAGCATCCCCTTCCACCACAGACTCCCATTTCTGATGAACTGACAATCTGCACCTACAAACACAGAGCAAAGCTTCTGTTAAAGCCCAAATTACAGTGTGCACTGAAACAATCCAACCTTGCATTTCTGGTTCTATGCTCAGCAGTTTACTAGGCAGAACTTGTGCAGTCCATCTCTCAGGTTTCCTTCTTAGTTTCCCAGTCCTTTGCTTATATGATATGTGCCCCTTTTAGAGGACAGTGCCAGGTAACTCTGATCCTCTAAATATATCCTTGGATTTGGGATCAATAACTCCTGCGGTGTCAGGAGACAGGCCCATCCAGATGAGGAGAATGAGAACTGACACCTGAAAAGCAGATGCATCTCTCCATCCTGACACGGCACCTCTCCTTCTCAAAGCCCTGTCTCATGCAAGAATTCAACAAAGAGCACAAGTTCAATATTCGAATTATTTCAGCTTGAATAATTTAGGCCAGGATTTTCTAGGCCCTCGAGGGGTGAGGTGCCTGTTTCCCATTAAAATTAATTAAATAAAATTAATTTTAATGGGAACTGGGTATCCAAATCCCCCAGAAAGCTTTGAAAATCTAAACCTCGATTGTTATTAGAAACCTAAGTAAGAAATTAGGCCTATTCATGTTCCCAAAGAAGTCAAGAGGAGCTTTGTACTGACGTCAATATGCATATGATTTTCCTTCTAAAATGCCTTTTTTTTTCTTCTGGATAGGACTCAATTAACATCAGGGATGACATTAAATTCCTTCTATAACCAGTGCTCTTAGTTCCTTCCTCTACAGTCTAATTCTGTGTTTTTCTATTCCATATGGTGAATAGGGATGTGTTTGTGTTTTACTGGGATTCCTTGACTTTGCCTCTTTAGCTACAGTTACAGCTTTTAATGGATTGAAATGTCACTTCCCAGTAACTCTCTGATCCTGGGTAGTATTTGAATTTATCCTTCATGAAATGGTGAGGCTTTCCACCCATGTAAAATGCTGTTGCTACCACAGACTCCACATAAGACCCCTGATCCCACTGGATTCATATCTGTTTACATCAGCAGAGAATCCCTTCCTAAACTTTTACATTGTGGCATTCTGTTCCTCTAGGACACCTTCCCCAGGTTTAATAGTGAAGAAATAAACATGTTAAGTTATTCTGAGCCACCGAGTCCCTAAGAAAACCTAACACCATCGCCAGCCTTCGGTGGAAATACTCCAAATTCTGTTTGATGCCAGCAGAGAGAGAGTTGTCTGTATGGGACTGGTTACTGGGTTTGGTGCTGCTTATCTTGCCCTGGAGCAAAGCAGAAGTGACCCCACTGAAAACACGAGTCTGCACCCCATGTCTGTGTTCATAAGGTCACCTGGGGACAGGGACAATGAATGTCACAGCCAGTGTTCTCTTCCAGTGAGCATCAGGCTCCCGGAGAGGTTTCAGTTGCTCTGTGTTCACTGGGGTTACTCCTGACTTGCAGCCTCTACACTAGAAAGAAAACCAGCCCTGAGGGCACACTCAGATTAGAGATTAATATCCAATGCCAGTCAAAGTGGCAGGTCTCAGTTTCCTCAGCCTCTGGAAAAAGGGGTACATGGATACAAGCCCTTAAACACTCACTCTATTTTTTGTACTTCTATTACCACCATTATCACTCACTAATCCAAGCAATTGTGCTGCCCAAAATCACCTAATTCCAAGGCATTTGTAAGCGTAAGTAACTGAAGTATTTTCCATGGAAGGACATCTTTTCTCTTATATTAACATACATAAATGCAAAATAATAATGCTATCTTTCTTTCTCCTGGATGTCACTGTGTCTTAGTAAGTGGATGTATTGTATTACGTTTCTGGACCTTGAACTTTATAACCCTTCCTTTCTACATCATTACATCTTGTTGATATTAATATATTTCAAATAAATTCCTCCTTTGTTTTACTCTTCCCACACTAGTAAAAAAATTATCTTTGGCATCCAGTGCGGCCCACATCACTTCAGCAATGCATCAGCTCAGATTAATGCATTGTAATGTCATTATTAACTCAGTTCTACATGGTCATTTTTCATGTGCTGTTGAAGACAAAAGCAAACAAGCAAAAATACAATTCATTCCACACTGTCATCCCTTTGTCCTGACCAGAACAACTCGATCGTGTTGAAGAAGGCATGAACCATATCAACCAAGACATGAAGGAGGCCGAGAAAAATTTAAAAGATTTAGGGAAATGCTGTGGCCTTTTCATATGTCCTTGTAACAAGTAGGTACTGGGTACCGGCTCTGCTGTGTGGTGTCCAGTTTTTTGTCACAGTGAATGTCTGAAGTTTTTGTCTTTTTTTTCTTTGTCCTTTTCCATCTGCTTCATTCTGTGGGGATAAAATACTTGTGTTTAATCAGAACAACTGGAACGCATCGAAGAGGGAATGGACCAAATCAATAAGGACATGAAAGAAGCAGAAAAGAATTTGACGGACCTAGGAAAATTCTGTGGTCTTTGTGTCTGTCCATGTAACAAGTAGGTGCTGCCTGCCTCATCTCTTTGAGCACTTAAGGCTGATCCCAAAGGCCTTGTGAAGCTCATCCTTGCTAGGCACATGGACAGGATGAGCATGTGGCATGCAGAAAGAACGATTCTGGTTCAAATGCATCCATCTCATAGCATAGACAGCTGACTGGGAGTTACTGTAGATGCATTAAAAGCAGGCATACTGCGGTGAAAGCTTCACTGTCAACACCTTTTAATGGTAAAAGTTTCAACATTTTACACAAAGTGTACTCAGTGGTTCCATTTTCCAGCGAACGAAAACACTGGGGCTACCTTATTCCTGGACACCCTAAATTGTGAAGCATATTTTCACGAGTTTAATAACCAAAAGAGCTGAAAAACTGCAGAAGAGGTTGTACTAAACATTACTCAAAATTATGGATGAAAATCACACCTTTTTTCATTGTTCAACAGAAATAGCCCTCGATGCGCTCTCGAAAGAGACGTTTCATAATTGGAACCCAACTTGAACTGGTTTTCATCCTGCCACAGGCAAAAAAAAAATTGAGAAAACCTGAATATGCCAAATTTCTCTGGTTTGGGTAGCATGTACACTAAGCAGAAATGTTGAAATGCATCGAATTTGCTTGCATGCCATCACACTTGAACGAAACCGTCCTCCAAGTAATGCAAAGCTTGTTTTAAATGCCAAATGGAAATGCGATGTGCGGTTATGCGGGTGGAGGAAACCGGGGACAAAGTGGACCAACCCCAAGTCCTTGAGGAATGGCAAATCCAGCATGCAGTGAGTCGGCATGCAACCAGGGTACAGGGAAAGCTGTCATAAATGGTTGGCCAGAGATTGTGCAGGAAAGAAAGCAGAGAGCAGTAGTTCTGAGTATTGAACTCCCTTTCTGCGTGATACTTTGTTCACAGCCAAAGTCTGATCCTACCACGATTATCAAGACCAAAGGAAAGAGCTGTCATAGAGTTCAGGGGTATTTTGCCAAAAATCAGAACAGCAAGAATGGGGTTTTGCCCTATCAATCACATTTATTTTGAAGTTAATTCCCTTGGGACACAATGCAGATACTTAAAAAAAAATCAGTTCCGCTCCTGTGTACCAAACCCTGAATACTTTTTTGGGGTAAACATTTTACCCAAAATATGTGTACTATTGCCTTGGTGTGCACAGTGGGAGAGAGGGCAGGAGAAATGGGAAGAGCTACACACACACACACACAGAGCCTTAGTCAGCAGCACTGCCTGTATCAGGCTTTTTATCTAATACAGGCTTTAGCCAGAGGACCTGATGCAGAAGAGCTGCAGGTACAAATGCAGCAGAAACTTTACATCTCCCACACTGTACAAGCTGTAAAAGCTCAGAACTGACAGCCAGCCATGTGACAGGGATGGGATTAGCACCTGACACGTGGCCTTAAAACATTTGCCACTTCACTACGGCTGCAGTGCCAGGCTGCAAGAACAGAAAGACACTGTGCGCGTGCCATGTGGGGGACATTGGTTTGTAAGGGTGTCTCTCCCCTTCTCCAAGGCGGTGTTCTGACCTTGGCAGTCTGCAGCCAGATTTCATAAAGCAGCATTGCCAACCAGTGTTCAGAAAAAGTGTGGATGAACAAGGCTTTTAGAGACTGTTCCTTGAGTCTCTATGCCAGGACTCAACTGGTACAAATGAGATGATGTTCTGAGGACTGGAGTGTAGGAGGGAGAGAAATCCACACAGTTCTGGGCATCAGAATCACCACGATCCACTGGTGCTCTTCTGGCTGGTGGGAGATGAACGGCATGTATTTAAAGGATTAACCATTTCACACATAACTGTACCCTGATGCACAGTGAAAGTACAACTCCGTGAGCCTTACCAATACATAAGGCTTGATCCTACATCCTCAGGAGACTCAAAATGCCTCATGGCATGAAACTTTGACCAGGCTGCATTCAAAAGGACAACTACTATTGACCATGAGCAGACCCAGGCTCCACCTGTTGACTTTTATGGGAAGTCCATGAGAAAATAGAGATCAGATTCTGGGTGTATAAGATCACTCACCTCAAACACAAAGACTGTTTCACTCTCAAAGTTGCACAGGTCTAAAGAACAGGCAAAACCCTGTAAAGGTATCTGCAGCAAGAGAATGACTCATTTACACATTTCTAGTAATGCCAAAGCTGATGTATAGTTTCAGACAGCTAAGATTAAACAAGCCAACCATTATCTTTTTAAGTCCTCACAAACTTTGACAGGACATAAGCAACAAAACAGATGAAAGATCCTCTTTTAATCTACATTTTAATTCTATATCGTATCATACAACACATCTTCAGGCTCATTTAAAACTGAGCTGCTTCAGGGGGCATGGAGAGAACATAACACCAAAGATGGGCTTGTCATGTCCTTTCCCGAATCCCCCAGAAGCATGTTCAGTTCCTTCCCCAAAATCCAAGCCACAGGGCTGTTTGTATGATGGGTTGGAGCTGACCAAAGAACAGGGAAACCACAGAGATTTGCAGTTCCCAACAGTTTTTTGGAAACTACTCCATTTCTAGGAAAAAAAATCAAGAACTTGTACCTGTGGAGTCCAAACACTCACACTCTCCTGTTGAAGTGTTCAGTCTCATCTGATGACCCTAAATAAGCTGCACATGTCAATCTGCCACTCTAGGTGTGCCTGGATTTTAATTTTCTATCCACGGCAGCTCAGTCAAAAATGGCTCTCTGAAAGTTAATGTAACTGTCATGAAGAACAAATATAACAAGTTGCTAGGCTATATTTAAAGTCCTGTGGTTTAAAACTCCTGAAGGAAGTGATGATCCATTTTTGCCTGTGTCTTGCTTATTGTGAAGGCTGTTACTGCTGATGCATTAAGGGTATGATGAACTATTGGGGCAACTGTGCTTAGTGAGAATGCTTTACTTCTTATTCATGCCTGTAGCTGGTGCATGAAATAAAATGTAGAAAAACTTCCCTTTCTGATGCTAGATTGCTCGTATCTTTTATTTTCTCCTGCACTCATTTCATTTCTGCCTATTTTACTTTTTGTCTCTGTGGACAAAGGTTTGTACATCAACTGTCGATGTATGATTACTATTCTCAAGTACCGATATATTATTTGAAAAATCTGATGAACCCTATGATAAAACCATCCCCAAATCACCTTGGGAAAGGTCAGTGGCTTTAAATGCCTACTATGCCACATACATATTGAAAAAATATCAACAGAAGCTCAATATTCTGCATGGTAAAATGTTAAATTCTAGCCAAATCTGTTTTTCTCTAAGAGGGTGTGTTGCTGTGATGTGATGTACACACTATACTTGGCAGTTCTGTTTTTATGTCTGTCTGCCAGTACGTTCTCTGTGTTTGATGTCAAAACATATGTGTCACTGAAACGAAACAATGTTTTCTACTTATCTGTATTTCTTCTCTTCTTCTTTTTTATTTTTCCTTTTTTTTTCTTTTTTTTTTTTAAATTTTCCTTCTTTCTGGATACTAAGTCAACATCCAAAAACTTGTGTGCAGTGTCGTAGACTTGACAATTGCAATTCACCCTATTGGAAACTAAACCTCTGACCATCACTGTTGTTGTGGCAGTAAAGTAAAAAAATGAACAAAAACCAACGCCCTCCTTTTGCTCAGGGTTATGATATATCGGTATACAACCAATGACCCTCTATCTGAAAACTCATTTGCTTGATTCAGCTTTTAGCTTGGAGAGGTAAAGAGTTTTGCGTTTGTCCACTTGATGCTTTGTTACTCATGGTGTTTTTTGCATAGGCTCAAATCAAGTGATGCCTACAAAAAGGCCTGGGGCAATAACCAGGATGGTGTTGTAGCCAGCCAGCCCGCACGTGTCGTAGATGAGCGGGAGCAGATGGCCATCAGTGGTGGCTTTATCCGCAGGTGAGCCTTTGGATCCACTCTTCTCTCTCTATTCTCCTTGTCACTGATATATTTAGATTTCTTCCATATGGTCATGAGTTCTGTGATGCTCATTAACTCCTTCAGTGGTGCTGAGTAATAAGATGGAGACAGTTTTCCACCAAGTGGTGGGTCCTGGGTTTTCAGGTCGTCGGTGAGTAACCCAGGTACCAAAGGCTTGTTGTGTCCAGTGACTTCCCCTGGCCCTGTAGGTCCCCTGAGTTGGTGCAAAGGATGGTTACCTTGCTGGAAATCCTGGAAGTAAGAGTCTTGGCCCAGAGAACCAGAAGATGCTTGAAAACACAACCCTAAACCTTCCTCCTTGAGTGCCCAGATTTGGGCAATAATAAAATAGAAATAATGTCTATTTATTTGTTTCACAGCAGCACTGTGAGGGTGCAGACAGACATGGTCAGTCAGCACTGTCCTCTGCACTCCAGCTCCCTGCATGAACACTTTTCCAGGGGCCCTTATTATGGGTCTCATTAATGACAGTCATCAAACGCCTTAGAAATGAAGTGTCAGATAAATACAAGTTTATTGCCATTATGTCCCAAGGCACGCAGTGCCCGTTATCCACCCTTGCCAGAAGAGGTACTAAAGCATCCAGCAGCTCCTCCTTTCTTTTCAACAAGAGAAAAGCCTCAGGTTTCCTGCCAAAGCACTGAGCCAAGTGCAGAATTTGAAGTACACTTTTAACTAGGGGCGTGCCCCTTCCCTGCTCATAAGTACTCAGGAAACCTTGCTGAATGGGGAATGATGCCCCATTCCTCAGCTGCTGTAAAACCCTGACATAGTGGGAATTCCTGAGCTCTCAAATGAAAGCTGGCTGGAAACACACAGCTCTACCAATGGCAACCACACTGCAAACTGCCCCCAGTGCACAGGGATCCAGCAATAAGCACCTACTGATTGCAGTGCTTATGGAGCATCATTTAGATGACAATGTTATCGGCTGAATGGATAACGGCATTCCAGTAGGCAAAGCTTTGATCTCTGAAGATTAAGGACACCGGATTAATAAGTAATTATCTTTCCAAAAACTATTATCCACTTATTTTTTTGGCTGCTGTGATAAAGGGAAATCAGTGTGATAGAAACAATGCTGTCATGCAATCTGGAGCGTGGGATGGAGTTGCCATTTAAGTTTGCTGGGTCTGCCATTCACTTGTTTTTAATTTCTGGATGGCAGCCCCACCAAAATGAAGGCTGGGACATGATCACAATATAACAGTGAAGGAAGTTATGCTATATAATATTAATTGTCCTGCAAATAACCCGGAGCACCCTTTGGGCACCTACATGAAGAGCACAAAGTAGGGATTCTCTGAGTGGGACCCATGGACCTTGTTTTTCCCAGTGTCAGTCACCCCATGCCTCTTGAGTCACTGGAGAGTTGAGCTGGGCCTTGGCCCAAGTACAAGTGTTTTGTTCCAAAAAGCAAGTAACTGCAAAAGACAGTGCTAAGAATGATAGACAGAAGATCTTTACTAAGAGAAGTTGCTTCTGTCATTTACCAGAACTACAGCAAAATAAATAGGATGTTAGGTCAGGATTTTCACAGCTGAAGCAGCTCTTCCACAACATGTCTGTGAGCCCCAAGCATAAGAGGACTGGACAGTTCCCATTAGCGATGTGCACTTCAAGGAGAGGACCCGGAATAGCTGTAATTCCACCACCCTCCAGCACTTCCCATGAACTCCAACCACACAGAGATCCAAACGGGGCATCCTTCCATTCTCTGTTGGAGAAGGATGATCACTGCAGAGAGGTGCAGTTTGTGGTATAGGCAAGCTCAGACAGCAACACTTCCAATAAGAGCAGTATAAACGGAGCAGTGATGAACACAGACAATCGATCCCAACATCCAAAAAGTAAGCATGTAATGTTTTTCAGGCAAGCTGCTTATTAATCCCTTTCCTTCAAAGCTGGGCACAGCAGCTGCTCCCCAGGTGACAAGTGATGGAGGATGCAGGGGAGGTTTCAGGTGAATCACAGTTTCAGGGGGAATCTCCTGTCTCTGCTTTAAAGAATTGGTGTTTTGCTCCCAGGGTAACAAACGATGCCCGGGAAAATGAAATGGATGAGAACCTCGAGCAGGTCAGCGGCATCATTGGCAATTTACGTCACATGGCCTTGGACATGGGCAACGAGATCGACACACAGAACCGCCAGATTGACAGGATCATGGAGAAGGTAAGAGCTGCCATTCCTAAGACGACCCCAAAAGGGGCTGTGTTTTCCTTTCTGCAGTTCCTTTTCAGCTTGGAGAAGGAAAAGGGACAGAAATAGCTGCTAGAGCTCCTCTCTTCTCCCTCCAAATCCTTGGGCCAAAGCAGAGCTCGCTGCTGTGGATCTTCAGGGACCTTCAGCACAGGCTGGGTCGGACCCACGCTGTTGAGTTTGCCAGGCAACAACTGCAAGGGGACCCCTTAGGACACATCAAGGCTCCTTCTGCAACAGCTCTGGGAAACAAGAAGTGCCCTGAGCTATGCAGAACTGTGAGCATTGGGTCTGAATGCCCTGGCCTTTCCTGGAAAGTTTTAAACCTTCCTGGACTTTTGCTTTCTCAGAAACTCCATGAGCAGTTCAGGATTAGATCACCTGCTTGGAGGATCAGTCCCCAAAAGAGGATGGGGATTTATTAAGTAAGGTTTTGCTGTATGGTAAAAGTGCAGCCAGTTTTGTCGTGCTGCCTGTTTATAACAACGTTAGGACAGAGATCTACTTGCTCTCTTGGGGGGTGTGTGTATGTGTTTGTGTATTTATACATAATTGGGCCCCACACGGCCCCACTGAAACACAAAAGCTCAGCACTACTGTTGCAAAATCACCACCTCCAAAGGCAGAGAGCACCATTCCAGTGCCAGACCTGCACTGCAGATTTCTGAAGCGGAGAGCAGCCCCCTCCAAACCTGGCTGCCATCCTCAGATCCCACGATCTGCAAGCCATCTGCATTCCTACTGGCAGAGCTCCAGGCACAGGCACAGCCAGGCTGAAGTGACATAAAAGGCTCAATCTTCATCTGGTGTAAAATCAACACAACATTCGACTTCTGCTGAGATTTACACAACCTGAGGATCTAACCCAAGGACTTAGATGGGGTGCTTAGAGTTAATTCTGACCTTAAGTGGTCAGAGCTTGTACTCGTGAGCCTCCTTACATATGCAAGCATCCTCACACAAGCAGGGTGCCCATGCCCAGTTTTCATGTCAATTAACTACATCAGAGCTTAACGAAAAAAATTAAAACTACTACACTGAGTGATCCACTCTGAGAGCTCTCCTTATTGGAGTTTGATTCCAGAGTAAACTAGGTAAAATATAAATTGTCTTAAAGGTTGGAAGTCCATCCCTGAGAGAGAGACAGTCACATGACACCACAAAGCACGTGGCTTTGCATCAGTCAAAAGTTTTATTTTATAAAGTTGCATGTTTTGTTTGACTGTGCTGGAAAAACACATAGTATTACTGGGATGCCATTCTGCACCATTTCATATTTCTGGGAAAACCAGGAGAATGGGGGAAGGATTTACTGCTGTTATTCATACCATCCTTGCTCGTGTCATAACACAGCAGCAGGAGATGTGCCCTGTGGATGGAAATCAGTGGTGTCCTACCCATGCCTGCAGGATACTATCCCAAAGCACAGCAAGCCTAACAAGTCACTGTTCTCCTACCAGCTCAGGCTTGCAAACATCTGGATTTTAATAACATTGACCAAGCCCTTTGTGCACCTGGGCCAAACCTCCAGGCAGTACATGCTGAGAGCAGCCAGCTCACTGAGGGACCGGCCCTCCACGTCTGTGTGTTCTTCTTACAGAGTTTTCCATTTCATACAGCAATGGCAAAATAACATTGGCAGCTGATGGGATTCATTAAATCCAGCCTCTCAGGAAGGCCTCGTCACCCAGGGCCCTTGGCTAGGGAACAGTGGCACATTTGGTGGAAGATGGATTTGTGTTGTACACAGAGGAGTCGTCATGAGAGCGGCACGAAAACAAGACAGTCTTCAGTCTTAGTGAAAATCTGCCAGATTTCTCAGAGTAAGAAGACAGTAATGAGAGGCTAGAAAAAGAAACACAATCTATTGGGAAAAACCTCTATAAAAGACAGAGCTGATGGTTAGCTGAAACCACAAATGCACACAGAGCCATTCTGCAATGAAATATGCCAACAGACCATCATCCCTAGCTGGTGGTGGGCATACAGCATTGCCAGGGTTGTTTTCTTTTCCTGGCCTGCTGGAGCACTGTGTTTTGGATCAATTATGACCATTAGATAGACCCGTGGCTGGCACACTTTGGGGTGCATGACAAAGCTAACCCAAATGCTCCTGAAGGATTTATGTTAAACTGGATGCCTGCATCCAAACCAGAGCAATCACACAGACATCAAAACCAGAAGAGCCTGGCCCTAAAAGAAGCCATAAATAGGAGGCTGGAAGGAAAGTAGGAAGGGCCTAAAGCACTCTGTCTTGACCTAGGTGGGAAGGTCTGCACAAAGACTCCCACTGCCTTCCATGCAACTTCATCCACCAGATACTAAGGTCTAAATATCATTAGGAACATGATGTTTCATCAATATTCAACAAATACTCATGCATTTCATCACAAATGTAGCTGATTCCAAAACCATTAACTTTTTAGGTAGCCTTTTGGCAAAAGCACACAAAATTGTCCTGTGGTAGACAAGGTCAAACTCATGGCTAAAATAAAGGAGTGTGGCTTGTAATGAGTAATTTTGCTGATTTACACTTGTTGAGGATCTGGCACATGCCACTGCACTATAAATACACATCCATATAGCGTTCTCCAAAACAATTATGGAGAAAACCCCAAGATATTTCAGACTGATTTATTGCACATTGGTATAAACATTTTTAAAGGACTTTTAAATGCATCTGGGAGCGTTGCTTCACCATTCTGTTGTTTCAAATTGGAAATTTAAAATAAACCTGTGCAATTTGGATACACCCCAGAGATGTGGGAACAATCATCAAAACTAACAAAATGCAGCCATCAAACCACAGAAAAGAGTTTGCTATTTGAGCTCATGCTTTTAAAGCAGCAACACAACTCTCACCTTTCCCACAGGTCTGATTTTAAAAATTGAGACCATTTTCTATCTAGTCCCTCTGCTAGAGTAAGTAGGCATGGCAACGTGGGCCTGGAATGGAGCTCTGCCAGTTTTTGTCAGCTAAACCAACGTCTTCAGTCTCCAAAACCAACTTCTGCAGAGCTACAGAAATGGCCAAAGTGTCTTCCCACTCAGAGAGAACTCCCAAACCTCCCAAATGGTGCCATTTTATTAACAGCGTTTTATATTGAAACCTATAAAGAGACCTTTAAGATCATCCAGTGCAACCATCAAAATTCCAGTTGATTGCTTCAAATAACAGTAAAATCCCTGCTTTTCCTTAATTCCTGTTTATGCTGCTGCCCAATGAGAGAGGTTAATCTGTCTTGCAACTATACTGGTGAACTTTGTTGGAGCACTGGAATCACTCCTACCTATTCCTTTCCTTTCATATGCAGAGCAAAGATGTCCAGGCTGATTTTTCCAAAGAAATTTCTCTTTGCCAGCATTCCCTACATGAAATGATCTTCCTTCTCTGCTCCAGAGATTATCTACACTGACCCAAATTTTAGTTTTGACTGCAAGCCTGGTGATCTAAATTAGGACAGAGGGTCCACTGAATCTTAGAGGGTGCTGAAGCTTTTCACCAGCAAAGTCCACATGCACACCACCAGTTCTCATGAATCCAGCACCATCAGTGCCACCAGTGCTATCAACAGCACCGGCCACAGGCCTGGCACAGCATTCCCAACAGTTCAGTAAAGCTGAATACAAACATAAAAGCTCTGCTCAAAGGCTACATGAAGTGTCACAAACCCAACCAATCTGTGATTTCCTTTTGGGTCCATAATACCAACTATAAAAAGCAGCTCTCTGGCACTTTCAAGCTTTTTTTTATTTTTATTTTTTTTTGCTCTGACCAAGCCCAAACTACAGAAGTGCCTCTTCTCTTTCTTGCCTGCACTCATCTGTTTCTTTGCTTTGTGTTTCCCTAGGCTGATTCCAACAAAACCAGGATTGATGAAGCCAACCAGCGTGCAACAAAGATGCTGGGCAGCGGTTAAATGCAGTGAAGTGCATTTCCTTTTAATGCTGCCCAACAGGGCAGCACCTTCATGCTTTTATCATGGTATTTATCTACTAGGTTTGCACACATGCACATATCAGCCCCATTGTAAATGTTGTCCTGTGTAGTTTGTCAGCTTTCCAAAAATGATACTTGTAATTATTTTTTTCTAGATATCTTTCTTTCCAAAGGTTGTACATAGTGCTGATTTGATGGCTATAGCTCACTATGATGTTTTTTGGGGTTTTTCCTTTCCTTGTTTCTGTTTTGGATTCCTTTTTTTTCCCCCTCTCCTCATTATTATTTTTTTTTTAATGATGTTTGCTGAATGACAACACTGTTGGAATGCTAAACGTGCTGTTAACCTTTAAATATACAGTATTGTTCTTGTAAAACTGTGACATTCCACAGAGCTACTGCCATGCTCCTGTCTTTGGGTATCATGATGTTTAAGCACTTAAACCTGCTGTCTTCAGTTCTTCATTGCCATTATCTGTTGTTATGATTTCATGATTAGACAATGTGGAATTATATTACTATAACAAGCATTGCACTAAAAAGTGATGTGATTTATGCATTTATGCATGAGGAATAAATAGACTTTTAGACTCCTACTTAAACAAGAATTTTCCCATGGCAGTAGCACACCAACAATGACAACAAAAGCATGCTCAGTATTCGGACTCTTTTGGGACTATGTTATACCAGCAAGTTTGCAGTTGTGCCACTTTTTTCTTGTTGATATATATATAGTTATTAATCATGATCATTTTTTTTAATTATGAAAATAAAAAAGGAGGGATTTGGCACTCACCATTTAGCCATTGCCAGCAAAATAAAAGCTTGGCTGAAAATATGTCAAAGACAAAAAGAAATAAGTGTAATATATTGGGTTTGTCTGCTGCTTTTGAAGACTTATCTTTTGGAGGAAACAACAACCATATGAAATGGTGCAAAGAAATGTAATTTTTATAAGGCTCTCTCTTACTAGTCGCTATCCCCATGTGGTTTGTTATCAGTACAGTTCTCTGTTGCTTACCTAGAGCTATGCACACCAAATCGCTGAGATGTTTAGTAGCTGACAATTAAAAAAAAATAATTAAAAAACCTAAATGAATGAACTCTAGATAAACTGTGAGATAAATATCATTTACAGCATGTAATATGAAAAATTCCTTCTGTCTCCTGTCAGTTTGTGAAGTGATTGACATTTTGTAGCTAGTTTAAAAATTATTAAAAATTATAGATCTCAGAATCCATGCTTGCTTTATCCATTTGTTGCCCTATGTGTCAGTGACAAGTAGTTATTTGCCACTTACCTGGGAAAAGGAGAAGAACAAAGTCTAAAGACTCTTTACAAACTGGTTCTGTTACACGTGGGAAAGTGAAGATTTGGATTTGCAATACTGCAGGAAAGTAACCACTCTAAAAACAGCATTTTACATTCGGTACATTCCAAGTGAATATTATTTTAAATAACCTGCCTTGGATTGCCAAACACTAAATCAAAATATTTTCTCTTGTTCGAGGGAAAGAAGAAAATGAAATAAGTGTTATGGTACAGAAGGATACAGTTCCTTAGTTGTTAAAGTCTATTCCTGTAGTGGATGTAGCCACGTGCTAATCCACCTTTTTTTAGGGTGTATTTGAACCACAGAATTTCTATAGTCTGCTAAGAATAATTTTCTCAAGTGACTAACAACAACTAGGGTTTGCTGCCAATGAAAAGTGTTATCATATTTTCCCAGGGTTTTTTCCCCTATATGGACAAATTATAATTAATTCTGCATGAGTGACAGTTCACTCATGTGTCTCACATGGCCGTAAGTCAAAATACACAAAGAACATAAATGCTTGCATAATTAAAATTGCATGATAATGCAGACAAGCTACATTTTCTTTAGCAGCTTTTTATTTTTAGTACCTATTAAAAATTCATTTATGCAAATATTTCCCACCACTACTTCAAACCAAAGAATAAACTTCAAGCAAAACATTTTTAATCTGCTGACCATTTCCAATCCTGTGCATTTGGGGATTTTGATATTTGTGACAGCACAATCCTTCTGCAATGTCAAAGCCTGCTGAGGGAGGGCAATAATCATCCTGGAACATGCACCAGAATGGGAACACAAAAACACAAGGATAATTGCAAAGGGCAAGAAATATCTAAGAAAGTAATGAAGATATTAATGGAGGTATTATTTTCACGTTTGACAAGAATGCACCCTATCTGAAGATCAAAATTCCATCAAAGCTGATCAAAAATATAGCTGTCGCTGGGAAGGAACGTGTTTTGACATCTGTTTCTGTCTTGAACAAAGATCAAAACCCAAACTATTGGAACTTTTTCCCAAATGGAAAGCTTAAAGGGTAGAAATATTGAAATGTTTCATTGCATCTGTCTTTCTATCCTCCTCCACTGCATGCAGGGTCTCCCAGGAGATGGCTGAAAATGACTTCAGTAAATAAGTTTAATATATTGCATTTCTCTGATGTTTTTGGAAATTGACTTTTCTAGGATTAATTATTCTTGAAATAATTCAAGGAAAGGCTCAGCCTTGTGCAGTTTGTCATCAGAACAATCCACTTCTGTTTGTTCAGTTTGTTGCCCCCCAAACCCCTGAAGGAGCAGCTGACTCAGTTTTAAACAGAACATTGCCTCAAATGTGGCTTTTCCCTTTTTATCCCCCTTTCTCCCTCCGGTTGGCTCCTGATTCCCTGATACACTTTCCCCGAGACTTTCCCCGAGGCTGAACAGGGACAGTGCAGGGACAGTGCAGAATTCCCCCTTGAGGGACAAGGCTCACGAAAAGGAAAGGGTCAAAGCAAGGAGCTGGAATTACATTCCCATAAGATAGAATGGCCTCACTGATCATGGAAACAAAAAAACAACCAGGTTTTTTGAAGGCAAAGCCTTCTATTCCTGGTAAGAAATTTCCTTTTGAGCACATTATATTTTTTAATCAGTATTTTCTTTTGTCCCTGTGGAAATCGAGGTTTGAGAGGGGAGAAAAAAAAAGAAGAGATTGCTCAAAGACACAAAGTTTGATAAATATCACTTATTTCTAGCCATTGAATGCAATTTCACCAACAGTTTGCAACAGGGTAAGATCCTCAAATTGGTGTTGGTTTGAGGTGATCAAAGGGAAAAGCTTTTTAGATGTTGTCAAGTGTCAGAGCTGAATAAACCACCCAGCTGGATTACTTCAAATTTTGCTTAAAAACTGAAGTCAAACTAAAAGACAAACTTCTGTTGAGCTCTAAAAGCCCACAATTAATGACTTCTTTTATATCAGGCATTGTCCTCCTTTCCTAGTCTAGGCTAGAGATGGAAATAGTGAAATAACCCCAAGGAAAGATATTTGGATGTTATTCCTCAACAGAACGAAATTCATATGTAATGTAATAACATGTGAAAAAAAGGAAAAAAAAATCATCTTCATTAAATACCTGGCCTGATTCCAGCAGTGAAAAACTAAGAAGAGAAAATTGGAAAAGCTAAGTAAAAAATCAAAGAAACCTCAAAATGTTTAGGATGTTAATGATTCCCCACCTTAGCACAAACACCCAAGATGAACCCAGAAGAGTGTGTTACAGCTTTCTGGACTGACACAAATGCAAGAAAAGAAGCTATGGATCACACACAGGACCTTGTGGTTTGATGGAGCACATCTTATGAAGAGCAGATGGATTTGATGCAAAGGTAAAGTTCAAAATAATTGATTAGTATTCTTGAAGATTTGGAGATATTACTGTATATAAAAAGCTTAGGACTAAAAAGCAATGATGCTTGGTTTTAATTTTTTTAAGAGAAATGTGAATTTTCCGGGCTTATATGGATTAAACACAATGCATCCTTCATTCCTGAAGAAAACTAAATATGCCAGAGTTTGCATGGCAAGCTGTAAAGCAACCCCTAACAGAGCTGCCTGTGCCATGTGACACTTACTACAGATAAACTTTAAATCTAGAAATATAGATGATAATTATTCTCCAAAATATTCTGTGTGTCACATTAACTGCTAACCTGCACAGGCTTTGGAGTTGGACCTGAACCTGGAGAAACCCCTCCAGATGTTTATTTGAGGGATTTAGAGGCAGACAAGCCAATCCCCACACTTCTATTTTTTTCCTCCCTCTTCCTTCTGCTGTGCGTACATATGAACATATAAATCTTTTATTTTAAAGGCATGGAAGAGAGGAGTACTTGGAAATAAGGAAAATTATGTGTGTTAGAGACAGCTTAAGTACATGCAGGGCTGCTGTGTGTGCCCGTGGGCGTGGGTGTGTAGGATGTGAGTGCTGTCTGCTGAGCCATTTTGTTGCCTTTCCAGAGAGAGGACAGTTTGTTTGGAAGTTAGTGGAACACAGAGTATTTTTAAACCTGCAAAGAGCTCCAAGAAATGCAGACACAGGAGAGAAGCCCCGCTGAGAAGTCAGGGCCTTGGGCTGGTTGGATGGGGGTGAGGGGGGCAGGTTCTAGAGGATTTATTTTGCAAAGCACCTGCCAAATAGTGTTGGATCCCCTCTGGAACAGTATTAAGAGAGATTATGTTTGTGTTGTAAAATACCAAGCAGTTTTAAATGTTATTTTGTAATTAAAAAACACATACTCCCCCAAAAAAGAAAACATTAAAAAAAAACCCCAACCAAACCCCACAAGATGGTGGGGAGGAAAATAAAAATAAACCATTATGTGGGACGAGGCTGATTCTCACACATTTGGGATCTACTCTGAGATCACTGATGCCCGTGCAAAATCTGCACGTAATGGGATAACCAATTTTCTGGATAGTCTATCCAAAGGGATCTAAAAAGTCTCCAAAGGCTGATGTTTGGATAGTTGAGGACAGACAGGCAAGCACTGGGAAGGTATCTCACAGGAGGGCAGGAACTGAGAGCCCCTTCAGCTGCTAAATTCCATGTCTCTGGTCCACAGCATTAATGGTGCTTCTCCATGAGACAGCTGGAAAATCTTCCCTAACAGAGGCAAAACAACTCACTTACCCTTCTTCTACAAATTTCATTCATTAAACTACCAAGACTTTTGGTTATTTAATCCTAAATCCAGAATGGTTCAAGTTGGCATAGAAAAAAAAAAGTTCAAATGAAATACTCTCTCAGAAATGGTTTAGTAAAATTCACTGTAGGCAGTCCTAAGTTCATTTGCTAAATGTTAACTTAAATACAGGCAGCTGTAAGCTCCACTTACAGCACAGTGGGTTTTCCATCTAAATTCTGATCAAAAGTTCATTAAAAGGAAAAAAATGGTTCTTGTCCAAATTCATGAGGGGTTGATTAGACTTCCAAAGCACGAATATGCACAAATCCCCCTGTGCTAAGGGTACCTTTGGGTATCAAAACCGACAGCAGCAAACTTGAGCAAAATGTTTTTAAGAAATCTTACCTATTTTGACTTCGCTGTACAGGATTCCCAGATTTACCCTGTCAACAACAATAATTCCAGCTGATGACAGTATTTTATTCACTGCTCTTGATGCTCTGCAGGACCACAAAAGCCTGGGTGGCACTAGAGTCAGTTTATAAACTCCATGAAAACACATGCTGAAAAGTTAATTTTGAAGAAACAGCAGCTGTAATTGGGACATTCAGCCTTAAGCCCTTATCTTAAACTAGATTTTCAGTGCCCACTGCACATTTCTGTTTCTCGGATTAAATTAGAATATGAGGAGAAATTAACCAGAAACATAAAATTTAATGAACTGCTGCTCCTTTCGGGCGATCCTTACAGCCTTACCCTCAGAAGCCAACCCATATTCACTGACTCTTGCTGGGCCTTAAGGTGAAAAAGAGAGGGGAAAAAAAAGAGAGATCAGTTTGCCTTCAAACTAATGTATAATTAGGTTTTAAACCCATAAACACATACCAGAAGCACTGGTAAGCCAGACAGCTGGAGAAGGGGAAAGGGCTGAGGCCGGAGGAGGGTGCAGAGGATGAGAAATCCAAGCTGAAAATGGACACAATAAGGCACATGCTGGGAGGTGGAGCTGCTGTGGTGGATGTGAGGACACAGTGGGAACTCAGGGCACAGCCGTGTGATGTTGTTCTGCTCCGCAGTGACCTCCTTTAAAAGCACAGAGAGAGAACAGACAGCAAGGACTGGATTGCAGAGAGCACTGTAAACACAGAATCATAGCATGGTTTGGGTTGGAAGGGACCTTAAAGATCACCCAGTTTCAAACTCCCTGCCATGGACAGGGACACCTTCCACTGGAAGGCCACGGACAGTTTCTTTGAGTGAGCGAAGACTTGAGTAAGATCAGGGGCTCAGTTGATGCTAAGTTGGAAACCTACAGACTGCAGATTACTGTATTATGAAATTACTCCGTAATTCTGATTATGCTCAATAGTAAAAGCTAAACCAAGAAAAGCAATCTTGAGAGGAGGGAGAAAACTCTCTCCAAGTATCTTGGTAACCTACTCAAAATATTTGCTTCTAATTCCCTTTAAAATATTCCTGTTTAAAGCTAATCAGGAGAGTTAAAAAGCTTTAGTTCCACTTCAGTCAGCAGCAGTTTGTTGCAGGGAAGGGCCTGACTTGTTCAGCAGTAGGTGCCAGGCAGATGTTCTCCCTGCCCATCAAATCCTCTGCAGCAGCAGTGCCTGTGTCACAGCAGCACCTCAAGGCTGCTCCTGAGCTCAGCTTCCCTCTTCCAAAGGCACGGAGAGCCTGTCACTGCCCCAACAAGCTTCAGCCTAAGCAGACAAGACAGGCAAAGCTGCACTGAGAGCAAAGGAACTGTGCACAGGCAGGTTTGCTCCAGTCGACATCCCCACGTCAGAGGGAGAAACTGAAGCGGCACAGGAATATCTTCCAATGATAAAGGTTCAGCTTAGTTGAGTCTGGATGGCAAATGTGTTGACAGTGCAGAAGTCTGAGTGAACTCAGTTCCTTTTTTCATGGCTATCTAGAGGCTCTGCAATGCTACAAGTCATCCCACACTAATCAAAACCCTCCTGCTATTTATGGTCCAACACAGAGAGAATGTTTCTGCAGAGTTTTAGAAGTGAGAATGGCTGCTGAGAATTGAGCTCGTTACTAAAGGAGTGACATCCATAAAAATATACCATTGCTGTGCACCAGCTTTGGTTTTCATCCCTTATTTAACTGTCCAAAGCAACTAAGCATGTTATGAGTCATTTAGAGTTCCAGTCCAATAAAATACTAAGGAAAACCTGAAAAATGATGAGTGGAGGTTCAGCCACCATAAAATATTTGAGGTGTGCTTTATCTCTATTCAGCAGGTCTTGCCTAAGACAAACTCCTGAAGCTGTGAATAACATGAAGTATAGGAATCACTTGAACAGAATTTCAAAATTATTTCCACAAATCCTTTGAAATACAGATATCTTTGGGATGTAGAGAAAGTGTAAGATGAGGGTGACAGGACTAGAGATTTTATGGGTTTTATGAAATTGTGACAAAGGACTAAGCAGAATATTTGTTTTCCTTTATTTCCCCAGTCTTCTGACAGGGATTGCTAGTCAAGTATTCAAACCTGACCCAGCATAGCAAACCACCCAATTTCAAAACTAAGTCTTGAAATTGGATTACTTTTATTTTGCTTTAAGGGAAACTAACTGGGACAGGTGACTTTCAGTCAATGAAGTGTACAGATAACAGTAAAATTAATCTGAACAGCAAAGAAGGTGCAGGTCCATACCAGCATCTCCTCAAACAAAAATACTCTGCACAACTGTTACTGTTCTGATAAAATGCTCTAGGATTAGGAATCCACTTTCTGTGTTGTATAACACTGTGATACAATCAGCTTTTTATGAAGTAGTGATTCACAGAGCACACAAAGCCAACGCATCAGGCAAGTTACAAGAATTAAATATGATGGCAAGGTACAAGGAAGTGGTTGTGGGAGACACAAGGACACCGACTTGCTGCCAGGGAGTTACACAAACATGGAAAATGGGAATGGCTGAGGCAAGGCAGAGGAAAAAAAAAAGGCAGAAAGGCAGGTGAGGAAGGGAGAGCTCTCTAAACAAGCCCTGTCCATTCTTTCACTGAGAGTGGTTCCAGAGCTTCAGTTTGAACGCTGAAGTGACAACACAAAAACACCAAATCTCTTGGGTCTGGCATAGTCTTTGGTTTTGGCCCATTTCTTATGGAATATCTTTGCAGATATCCAGCCTACTCTCTATAAAGTCTCTTTCCACTTACTTGAATCGCCAGCCAAATTAAATCTAATTTAACACTGAAGAAATAAGTACTTTGAGCCATTTTTCTTCTTGTAAGAAGTGTTTCCCCATGAAGAATTTTCATTGTTTTATTAAAACAAACAAAACCCCAAACCCAACAGCTTATTTAGACAAGCCTGAAACAAAGTCCAGTGATTTCAAGACTTAAAAGTAGCATCCCTGGTTCTTGTTCATTTCTCTGAGCTGAATTTTAGTGCTGACAGGGGATTTTGCAAAGCACTGGTGCCTTCATAAGTAATAGGAAGTACTGCAGGATAAAACAAAGCTTATCCTCAGGGAGGGGTGGGGAAAGACAGTGTAGGAATGCACAAACCAGAAAACAAACCAAAACCAACCAACCAAAATTCTCCCAAAACCAAGATGCCAGCAAAGCCCCAAATCCAGAAAGTACCCAAAAGGCCTGAACAGCAACTTCCATGGAACAAAATGGCATTTCTGGATCAAATACTGTTGCGTTGGTTCTTTTTTTCCCTGCAAATTTTATCTTGGTTGCTAGATGAACTGCACTTCTTTTTTCTTTTAAACTCAAATTTTGGGATTTTGGGCAAGAAAAGAATATTTTTTTGCAAAGTGTCCCTCCATTTTTCAACCACCTCTGTCTCTTTCAAGGAACACCCAACACCTGCAAAGGCATTTACTGCAGCATCTGATTTTCACAGTAAAAAGGTTATTTTGCAGCTCAGAGTAAAGAAAATATGCTGTCAAGACAAACTACAGCTGTTTAAATCATTCCTCTGTGAAGCAATGGTTTCCCGCAGGGAGAAGTCCCAAAAGTGTATTTTTGCATCTGCAAATGCCTTCCCTGCTCCTGTGCCCAGCACAGCATGGAGAAAACTGAGAAGATGAAGTCATGCTCCCACAGCTTGTGGTTGGGGTTGTTTGTTGTTGCTGTTCTTTGAACAAATACTTCAGAAGAGGAAAGAACATTTCTCCCAGTCTCAAGCAGCCCAAATAAAATCAGTGTATTTTAAGTGGTATTAAGTGTTTAAACATGGCACAGACTCTCTGGCTGTTAATGGGTTTCTGATGTTGATCCCCATATCACAACCACATGGATGTAGGGATAACTAACAGCAACACTGAGAAAACTTGGGGATATTTCATCTAGTTTTGCTCCAAGGCACAAAGTGCCCGGACAGGGAACACTTTCAGGAGATCCATATGGCTCTGGGTCAAATGCTATTCAAAAAAGCACAAACTGACCTGGATTTGCTCCAGACAGCAGATCCTGTAGGGTAGGTATTGCTTCTGCACATCCATATCCATGGCATGGCTTTATGCCAGGCTGTGCTCTCTTGACTCTGGAGAAATAAGATCACAGATGGCTTTGGGTTGGAAGGGGCCTTAAAGATCATCCAGTTCCAATGGCCCTTGATGTGGGCAAGGGCATCTCCCACTAGACCAGGTTGCTCAATGTCCCATCCAACCTGGCCTCGAAAAATTCCAGGGATGGGGCAGCCATAGTTTCTCTGGGCAACCTGTGCCAGTGCCTCACCCCCCTCACAGTGTCATCATCTCCACCAGAGCAGCCTCAAGAAAAAAATGAAGACCTAAATATCTGTATTTGCCAAAAAAAAAAAAGCCAGAAGTAATGAATTTTATTTTTCTTTTCAGGCAGGGTCAGGAATTAAGGACATATAAATGCATATGTAGAAATGAAAAATTCTGTCAGAAATAAAGACTTAAGGGTAAATTAAGAAAGAAAACAGCTTCAAGTCTGTCATTTTCAAGGAAGAGGTGCTAAGATGTGTAATAGTGAAAGAAGGAGCTCTGAAGCAACAGCCTGGAATTCAACAATTTCTGTGGGAGTAGAGCCTGAGCCCTCAGGTCTCGCTGGCTCTGCTTCAGGAGCAGGTGTTCAGGTGTCCACTGCCATTTAGGAGAGCTCCCTTTTCCCAGATGCCAGGAGGCATCTCCTGACAACACAGGTATTAAAAAAACCCAAAGAGCAAATAAAAATCCCCTCAATCTTCACACAGACCCCAAATGATGTGCTTCCGATCTGCAGAAATCACTGTAATCAGGGAAAAAAAGAGGATCTCTGGATAGGCCTTGGATTTGGCTGTGCAGGGACGCAAGGACACAGCCTGCACTCCCCAGAGCTGTGCTCGTCAGGATTTGCTTCAGAAGTTGCTGCTGCAGACCAGGGGCTCTGGTGTGTCTTGGCACATCAGCCCTTGGCTGTCAGGGTTGGCTCTCCCAGGCACCTCCTCTACTTGTGCCACTGCAGCCTGCCCAGATGGAGGGATGAGGAGCACATCCAGCCGCACATCCTGGGGCTTCCCGCTGCAGCCCTGCCCTGGAGGGCTGTGGATATCAGGGAGGGAAGGAGGCCCGTGGCTCTGCACAGCCCGGCCTGATCACCTCCGAGCTCCAGGCTCTGTCCAGCAGACCACGAGCTGAAAACCCTGAAGGAAGATTTGTCAGTGCAGTTCTTCAGGAAAGTGCTGGATTAGCCTGGATTAGCAGCTGACTTTGTGGTTGCACATAATGAATTACATAAAATGGTGCTGTTAGTGTAAAGCAGATGTACTACCACATGACTTCAGCTGCAGGCATAGCCAGGAATATAACTGGATTCAGCTAGGGGAGGATAAAAACAAAAAAAGGGGGATTTCATATACTTCCCAACATGCACTGTGTCATACTGCTTATTGCAATGGTATTTGAAAATAACACAAAACAGTAATTTCAGCAGGGAAGCAAGACATAGTTCACCACTTAGAATTAAGGGAAACAATTTTCCTTTGCCTCTCTCTTCACAGTTACATGACTCAGGGAATACCACATGAGCCTCCAGGAACAGCAAAATCAGCCACAGCCTCTCCTGAAGAGATACTGAAGATACAGTCTAACCATTTTCCATTTAAGCAAAAATGCTTTCACCTAATAGGATTAGCCTATGCATTTTGATAACATGCTTCCCTTCAGAGTTCAGTTTTCTATCAACTTAAATGAACCCATCTGCCAATTAAACAAGAAGCACAGAGACATTCACCAGCCAGCAAAGATAAATATGGGAAAATTAACCACTGGAAGAAGGAAAGACAGGACATCTAATGTTTTCAAAAAAATATAAGTGAGATTAATTTAGATTGAAATGTGGTCAACATCCCCTTTAGATATTGCACATGAAAATGCTAATTTTGGAGAATATGACCCAGAGCCCAGTGATATCAGACATTCTTTACCAGAGGCAAACTTCACACGAGCAAGTGCTAACTGATGTAAAAATACATAACAAATAATTCGTCTGCAGTGACTCAGTAAAACAGCCAAGGCAGACAGATACTCTGTACAGACAGGTAAAACCACGTAATTTGAGCTCTCAGAGAAGAGCCCTCCCCTACTACTGCCAGTTTTGGTACAGGGACAGACACAGAGACCTCCCCAGTTGCTGACCTCTACCAGGATTTCCACTCTTGAGCATCCTCAATGATCCTGCTAAACCACAGCCACCAGTTCTTGTAAAGCTCATACTTCAGGTCTGCCACTGTCTGGGTTCAGGCTAAGACACAGAACTGAAAATACATTAAAGTGCTGTCAGAGGAGAGAAGACAGACCCCCATCTTCACCTTCTGTGGTGCTGCTGCACTATCCAGCAGCAGGAAAAGTGAGAACTGGCTGTGTATTTGCCAGACACACGAGGCAGGGCTTTAGCTCCTCTAGAGAAATTCCTCTCTGTGACAAGGATGTGCAGCCTCCACTAGGAGATTCACCTGCTGACCACACCAAGATCAAAGCTCTGCCTGCTCTTTCAGGGCTTACATAGATTTTAAGACTGAGACTCCACTGCCAACCATATTCAAACACTCTATTCCTTGGGCTTACACAATTTACTACTAATGATCGTCTTTTGGATAAGATCAGTTTGTGGATGGAAAACAGACAAAAAATCTGAGGCTGGTGAGAAGAGTATAGAATCAAAACAAGTGCTTTCTTTGTACAGTTGCACTTCATGCTAACAGAGATAGCAGAAGCTCCAGAGATTTCATCCCAGCCCAGCTGATGATTAGGATTTGATCACATGTGCTTTGCACTGGTTTACACCTATTACCTGGCACCTCCTATGATAGGGGTGTAACATGATAGTAATTAACCAGCGGCTAACTAGCATGGAAAACAATTCCAGCATCAACACAGCAGCTGTTTAACAGTCCTGGTTAACAGCCATAATCCAATAATCCCATATTGCTATCCCACATCTGTGATAGTTTGGCAAAGCACTCTAAAAAGAAGGAAAAGATCAAAAGGAACAGAAAATGCTCAACAGTCTGAGCAAGGCAAAGTCTTTGTAGCTGTCTGTATAAATAAATTGTGACAATAAACTATTTTTCTACTCCTTCTAAACCACAGGTTTTGGATTTGGTTTTTGCCTTTCAAATTGACTGTTTTCAGAAGAATGTATTTCATATTTTCAAAGAAACCATCATCTTCTGCACGAGGATGAAAGAGGAAATAGAGGACATTATGAATGCTGCTTAGTTCAGAATCTAGATAGATATTTGTCTGCAAAAAAATAATAGCACTTTGATTGAGAAAAGATTTATGAACAAGCAAATCAAATGCCACGGAAGTTGCCTAGAAATGTGCTCTGCAGCATTTTCTATTGCAGCATTCTGAGCTGCCTGTGAGCTCTGTACATTTGGGTGATTTTCATTGAAATTCAGTGCACTATGTTGCAGGCAGGGAAGTCTGCCAATGATTTTATTTTTAAGATGCAGCAGCTCCATGACCCATTTTTGCCTCCGACAACCAGCAACTTCTCCCTCAAAAGGAAAAAAAAATATAATATAAACCCCAGTGCAGATTTGAGTACCTGCGTTTTACTTTCTCCCTTGCCCCACAGATGAAGTGGAAAAGCAGCAAGGATTAACAGTGGATAGTTAGAGATCTGGTTGTTTTCCTTCTTCGTTCTGTGGCCAGAAGAAAAAGTCAAAGACTGTGTGTGAGACCCTAACAAAAACAGACATCAGCATCAGGATAACAATGGCATTTGGCATCCCCTCCAAAACAGCAGAGTCCTCTTCTACCCCTGTACAAAATCCTGCTTTGGCTGCATGTCAGAGCTGGTCCTCTCACTGCAGAGATGGCAGAGGTCTCAGGAGCCTGTTATTTATGTAACACTACAGCACAGGAGAACAGCCTGTTCCTTGGGCTTCCTATGGCTCACACTTCCAGGAACAATTGGACTCACTGCCCACACGGAGGAAGAAAGGTGGCTTGTCCAATTCCTCAAGCTGGGATGGACATGGTAAAGTTAGAAGGTGTGAAGGGAGTGGAAAAAAATAAATAAATCAAAAGCCCCCGAGCAGTTACAGAGCTAATAGACATCACTGTGCCATGAGGAAACACTCACTATGCACATCAGTGGGGAAAGAAGATGTGCTCCTTGTACTTTTCCAGGACAAAATTCATCATGACTCCCCCCTGGAGTCCCTGAGCACACACATAAATCCAGCCCACACTTTTAAAACCAATATTAATCATGTCAAACCTTTAAGCCCCCTCCTTCACAATAAGGTAGACCAAAGGACTGTTTTTAGAGTTACAGTTTTTCGCCTGCTTGGGAACTGTCAGATCCGTATTTTTAAGCTTCTCTGCACTGCAATCAGTACACAGGGATTTTTTTTTTTTATTTTTAAACTGAAAACTGGGACTCCAAGTGTTTGTGACTGCAGGAAGAAGCCAAGCTCACGGAAGATTTTGCAGGAAATGCAGGTATTTGCCTATTTCCACTGCTTCAAAACAGAAATCTTAAATTTTGTGTATCTGCCAAGTTAAATCATTATATCTGATTATTTAACACTGCAGTAGAGGAGTGGTCCAGACTTCCTAGACAAAAACAGTTGACATGATTTATAAAGAATTAACAAAATATACAGTAAAACTCCTGCTATCAAATGGTGGAACTGCTTGTGTCTCTAAAACCCCAGAGAACACTCAAGATCTGTAAATAGGCATGAATACAAGAGTATTTGAGCAGAAATTAGGGTTACACATTATCCCAAAACTAGGAATTAGGGACAGGTTTCTTGCTGTACAATGCCTGTATTTGCCCTCTGTTGCACATACAATATCCTCACTATAATTCTATTAGCTGTACATGCACACAGGTAAAGGAAAAGCTAGGCCTTATTTATGGTCCAAATATGTCAAAATACTCCAATTTTGAGCAGATTAACAAAGAAGTACTTATTTGATTTTCCACTGTACTTCTGTAGAGATGATTTGCACTCAAGATTAAAACCCTGTGATCGCCAGTTCTCTTGACTAAAGCTCCAAGCAAAAAAATATTTATATACATTTATATACACACACATATATGAAGGCAGATTAAAACATAAAAATTAGGAAGGCCATTGCAGTGGATGACTCCCCAGAATTGGATTTAGCTGATGTGAAAACAGACAGGACAAGATGACAAACAAGGGTAAAGTAGCCCAACTGGAACAGAGGGAATCCTCCTGACTGAGAGGAAAGAATCCAAATTAATTCACTTGTTACTTCTTGGAGGATTTTTGAATCTTTACTATTAGTTCCCATCATTTAAGCAATCAGGTTTTTTTTAATTTTACCTCAGAGGACAGGAACTATGATTTTATGTTGATGTTTGATTCCAAAACGGAACTTTCTTAAAGAATAGCAAAGTATCTCACCCAAACTCACAAATTTCTCGATTTCCTGATACAGATCCCAGAGACTCCATGATTATCCTTTATCCTAACTCTCAGGGCAATGTTCAGAGGCCTTCTGGTGGTCCATAATCTACAGTCACAGTTATGGAAAGTAATTTACTGCCTCCAGTGTTGCTGTGTATAAAATAAAAGCTGCACACTGTTGCCCTTTCTATCAGACTTCTCCAGGACCTTTCTGCTGTGTTTGCCACCACAATGGTTCAGAGGCCTTCCCAGGAACAACAATAAATGGGCACAACGGGCATCTGAGAATCCAGAGAGACTGAACATCACTTGGAGCAGTTCCCTAAAAAGATCAAGGGGCGTAAAGATCAGTACAACAGGGCTCGGACTAATAATAGTCAACCCACTACAGGGATGAAGTAAATCAGATCTTCAGAGAGCTCTAACAATGTTTTCAGGCTTTCTGTACTTCTGAATGTCTTTCACAAAGTCACAATAATGTAAGGAGGAAAAAAAGGAGGACACTGACTTTGGATTAAAGATGGAGACTGACAAAGTCCCAAAATACAGACAAAACACCTTAGTTACTTAAGAGAAGAAAGTGCAGAACTTAAAAATATGTGTCTAAATTCACAAAGAGGAGTATTTTGGAAAGTTTTATTTGAAAAGGTTAGAGTGATCTGGATAGAAAGCAGAAGCAATATAGGTAACCAGAGAAATAAACACTGAAGAATGCTCAGCTTCCATTTCTCCAACAAAGCACTGGGCCAGAAACCCTGATTGCCCAGGAGTTTTTGTATTCCTGAGGATGTGAGCCAAGGAATTTTGTATCTGTGCATAACAATTTGAACAAAGAATTCCCCCTGTATTTGTAAGAGTGCTTGGTCTGTGTTACTGTTTTAAGATGGAAGAACACAAAGGAAGTCAATAGGAGAGACTGTGGCACAGGTTATTTTGGTGAATTGTCCCCAGCAAACAAACCCATCCTTGCTTTGGCTCAATAAGCCAAGAAATCTCTTGATCAGCTACTCAACCAAGCACACTGAGGAGCCCTGTGAAAGGCAACACTAAAACAATTCTGTGTCCTGCAGTCTCTGACTATTCCCCCTATTCCCAGGTTTCTTCTGCACAAGCTTCTTGTTTGACTTTTAAACAGAATTATACCAAGACTTTCCATTACCTTCCAATATACCTATGGAATATGCTTTTTAAAAAAAACCCTTGTAATTGCTATATAGTAATTTTAGGCAGCCACTTAATGCTCACTCATGTTAAGCAACCTTTAATTTAATGAGCCCGTTCAAAGTGTCTAAACACTCAAATTACAGAGCACCTGATCTTTTCCTCAAAAAGCCTGCAATAATCCTATTTTTTTCATGCCCTTGGGTGATCAAGTAGTGTTTCATTGTATTTTAACACAGAACACACTCTGAAAAGGCAGATATCACAAAGCAATAATCTCAAATGGATTCAATCAAGTTCCTGCAGTGAAGCTGGCTTAGTTAATTATTACTTTAATCTTATCTATATTTCCTTTCATATTAAACATTCATTTGCTCTATGCTACTAAAACAGCAGCAACAAAAAGATTTTGGTATTTTGTTTTACCTTTTCTTTCCCTCTTTGTGCAAAACTCCCGTGTTTCCATTACAAGAACACTTTAGTAACAAAAACATGTTTTATATCTCCAAAATGCTATCTTTTAGCAAGCAGACTATTAGCTAGAGCATTGAATTCTGAGAGCTGGTTGAATAGTTTCCTTCTATCAATTCTGCCCCTAAGATTCCCATATTCAATTAACCAAGCTGGTGGAACAAGATATGCAAGGAAAATATAAAGACACTTCTCCTTTTTGTAATGAAATTCTGCTGACACAATAGACTGACACAGAAGACACCAAAGACACCCAAGCACTGGATCAGCTACAGTGATAAGACCCCTGGCACCACTGGCCAGGGAGAAGTGCACACAGGGAAAATATGCAAGAAATTGGAGAATAAGAGTGCTTATTTTTTCTAGAAGAAACTGTTGTCTGGCCCTAGTAGCTGTAAGAGAACCGAGAAAAAAATTCAGCAGAGGACTGCCTAGATGTGAATTGATAAAACCACACTGACTGCTGCAGCTGCAGGGCAGGCACAGAATCGCTCCTGCTGTTGAGTCACAGCACCAGGAGCTGTGAGTAGGTGTGGAGTGCTTAGAAAACCACAAAGCTACCACAGGATGACGACTGTCAGAATCACGACTGGTGATTCTTGCTGTAAAGCAGCTGGTGATTAGTGCAAATATCTGAATGCTGCCATCTCTTTTAAAAAGGGAATGCTTGGCACCTTCTGGAGATAAGGTCCCTTTGGTAGGTGACTGTAAAGTCACAGTCACTTTACCTGTGAAATACAGGAGGTCAAAATGACTCAATCTGAGGTGAGTCTTGATGGGACTTGTAGTTCAGGATCAGCTACTGCCTTTGTGATATATATGCAAATTTAAGTGTTGAACCACAGTAACAAATACCATTGAAGTGACCCCAGACTCTTTTAGTATGGAAACATGCATTTTAACATATAGAACAAACAATGGGTTACATAGAGGGGATTGTTGTCCAGGGTGGAGAATGTTCCAGGCAGACCTTATAGCAGCCCTTCAGCACCTAAAGGGGACCTACCAGAGAGCTGGAAAAGGCCTTTTGACAAGGGCACGGAATCACAAGGACAAGGGGGAATGGCTTCAAACTGACAGAGTGGGTTTAAATTAGATATTAGGAAGGAATGCTGTGGTGAGGCACTGGAACAGCTTGCCCAGAGAACTTGTGAATGCCTCATCCCTGGAAGGATTCTCCCATCCCTGTTCAAGGCCAGGCTGGATGGGGCTCTGAGCAATCTGATCTAGTGGACGGTGTCCCTGCCCTTGGCAGTGGGGTTGGAACAAGATCATCTTTAAGACTCTTCCAATCCAAACCATTCCATGATTCTATTCCATGATTTGCTTGAGCCAGCAGTAGTGAGTTGCTGCATGTTGTATGGCACTGCTCCAAGGCTATATGATTATCCTTCACATAACAGTAGCATCGAACACTCATAGAATCACAGAATGGTTCGGGTTGGAAGGGACTTTAAAGCTCATCTCATTCCAATCCCCCAGCCATGGGCAGGAACATCTTCCACTAGACCAAGTTGCTCAGAGCTCCATCCAGCCTGGCCTTGAGCACTTCCAGGGATGGGACATGTAAGTGTCCTCTGAATGTCATGACACTCCTGCCTGTGCAATTCAAATAAGTATCACCAGGCAAGCACTAAAGAAAAAAGTTTCTCAGTTTCTCCAAGTACACAAACTATATCCCTGCTTTTGCTGCTGGAAATCACTCCTGCTGATTTCATGGAAAAGAAAGTAATTCCCCTCACCCTCCACCCCCGACGAAGTTGGGACAGATCAATAGGTTAATTGAGTGAATATACTAGAAAATAAAGTAATTGGATGAGAACACTTTCAGACACAGCCCAGGACACATCTGCTTGTATGAGCAAAGTTTAAAATTTTGTCTTAAAAATAGAAAACATGAGACACGGTCACAGCCAGTTACGGAGGGAAAACTGCTGCTTTTGCTGGAAGATACTTTATACACTGCATTTTAAAAAAAAGGTGGACTCATGAGATACTTGTTTTTTATAAAAACTTAGAGTGAAAGAAATAGTGTCTGTCATCCCAAAGCAGCAGACTGGCTTTGCCTTATGAAAAAAAAAAAGATGTAATTTGCACCACACTGTCATTGTAGAAAGACCTATTTGCATTGATACCAGACAGACCAATAAAGTGGATCTCTGGCTTCTCAGATTTTAAAACCACAGAAAAAACATGGGGTTTAGGTAGATCTTGGAAGAACATCTGGATACACTGTGCATGACTTCATATATTACTTTTACCCTTTTCAGGCAAAACAAAAAAGAAAATATAAGACATTTCAAAAAATGCTTTTCATCCATCTGGACTTGCTTGATACGGGATTTGTTGAAACATATGGCACAACAGCACCTCCTAAACAGAGGTATTTATTAAAGAAAACAATTATAAATATAGATCCAAATAAACAGCTTTCAGTGTGAAAAACTCTCCAGCTTTACCTCCTTTGTTTATCCAGGCAAGCTCTTCCTTGGAGCACCGTGTACCACACACACAGCCAATGGTTGACTATTAATGCAGGTTATTACAGAGCATCATTATGGTTTGCTTAGAACTGACTTTATACTGCTCTACCTCTCCCAAAACAATCCTGGGCCATCATGTCACGCTCCCAGAGTTAATTGCAGTGTGTTTGGCTCCTCTTCTCTAACTTAAACCATTTCACTTGCTAAAAAAATAAACCAAATCCCCCCCAAAAAACAGCAAAGCAAAAAAAACCACTCAGACCGCAAACAATTGTTATTCCAAAAGGGATACACAGAAAGAGGACAGACTGACTGCTGGCATGGACAATGGCTTAAAGAATCTGTTCAATGGTTGACCAACACCTACTGTACAATGGACAATGAAACATCTAAAAATTAGCTACTGAAATACTCAGTTTATAGCACAGTGTTGTTTTAGTGCATTGAAAGGCTGTGGGTTAAACTGCTGGAGCTCAGCAATGAGAGCACAGGGACAGCCCAGGCCACTGGGGGTTCTGACCTCTTTGGTGTCACTATTCCAACCCACCAGCCAGAACTAAAATATTTAGAGAACCCAAGTTCAACAGCATGTGCTGTAAATTTAATAGTAGCAGTATAAGCCACACCGAAGTGTTTCACTGGTGTATTGGGAGGAACATTGCTAAGGCCCGAGCTGCTCTGTCTGTTACCAAGAGAAATGTAAAATGTACATTTGCAACCCAACTTTACCATATTTCCAAATTTTACAAGCATTTTGTGCAAATTAAACCAGAGGACTGGGGCTGAGGTGTTCGCCTTCCCACAGCAGCCTGCCTGCAGTGCCCTGACAGCATTGCAGCAAACTCCAGAGTAATTGATGACTTAGCTTTATCATAGCAACTAAATCCTTTTTTTTCTTTTTTTTTCAATTTTGCTAAAATGAGATAGGGTTTGGAAGGATTGAACACCTGCCACTTTCTCTGTCCTTCACTTATGGCCCATCTGCAGCTGACAAAAGTGTTAAAGCATACAAATAGCAGAGGGAAGAAAAGCAGAGCAGCAAATCTTTTCCTTGATTTGCATAGTTTCTCCAGGCATAAATTCAGCAAAAGGCACAGATTTCCTCACTTATGGTTTCCCTAGTCTAACAATTTGCAAAAGAGGCCAAGTCCAGAAGAATGGAATCTCTCATCCTTGATATCAAGGGCATCTCAAAGGTTTCAACCTTTAATGCAACGTCAACTCCAGTATTAACTTCACACACAGGTACAGGAGAACTGTGGTACAGAGCTGCCAAATCCCAAATGCCCAGATCAAACCAACACTTACTCCTTAATTTATAAGGATGTGGATGTAAAGCAGAAAATTTCAGGCCCTCTGTAGGCAAGACATGAGTTTAGGACTCATGAGACAAAAGATCAAATGCCACCTCTTCCCACCTAAGGGAGACCTACAGCATCCTAAATTAGGCCTCCTCTTCTAATCTATCAGGAAGCCACATCTCCCTACACTTGCTCTGTTGTAAGGATTATCTAAGTGAGCCTGACTCTGCCACCTTTTTTTTTGTTTGTTTCATATGCAGAGAGTTCTGACTGAAGAATATTTTTGTTTGCTTTTTAAAATAAAAACAGGAAATACACATGTGGCTTTTCCTCTGGTAAGACTCAGCTTGGAAGTTAGGGCACTCCCACGGGCTGTGGGGTTCTGCCACACAGCACAAGGATTTTATGGCTTAAAGCAGTAGAATATCAACCACACTCAAGTGGGTCTCTCCTAACTTCCTTCAGTCCCATGAAAAAAAAGAGAGATTGTTTTACTGTATTATCACAACAGGAAACACGTCCAAAGTTATGTCTCCAGTTTAGGTTAAAATTCACCTTGTGGCACTTCCATTATGAATAAATCCAGGCTGCTCCTGCTGCAGAGGTCTGTACTCCATCACTGGTGGTTTGTGCAGCCTATATGCTGTGCTTCACAGATGTATTTTTTTAATCTATGTTTTGCACGCTGGTACACAACTCAGTGCTTTGGTTGACTCACAGCAATGTGACCGCTTAGACATCAGGAACTCAAAGCACCTTAAATATTCCCTATTACAGAATAACACCATTCACTAGGAACTAAGTTCCCTGGGCATCTTCACCTGTAAATCTTTTTTTACTGTTAAATTGTTTGTATTATGACTTATCATCTGATCCTGTGAGCTCTAGAAGAGGTGGAATTCAGCATGGGTGGGCAGAATAGGGACAGCAAGAGAACTCAAGAATGGGACATGCACATCTTTTGTATTTCCTTCCCTGCTGTCACACAATAAATCTCTTCGGCTCTTAAGCTCAGCCCTCCTGCTCCGGCCCCGACACAGATAAAAGTGGCCTCCGTGAGCTCATGATTCTTATGACCAAAACACAGCCTGAAAAATCTCTCACTAAAGCCAGATTTTTGACCCAGGGCCTCAGAGAGAGTCCATAGAAACAATTCTGGATCTCATCCTGCCAATTCAGTATTTTCACCATGGCTTTTAGGCACTGCAGTTAGAACTAACCCAAGAAAGGCTCAGTCCTGGACATATTCCTTCATGAAATCTCAATTCAGCGCTTGTTTCCTTTGTCCCCTTCTTTCCTGTTGAGCCAGATTTTTAAATAGTTGCTCCAAAACCAGACAAACCTAAAGAAAGTCACATTTAGGCATAACTGGGAACTAGTTCATTAAAACTGACAATCCAGACGCAGCCTGACCCAGAAGTCCTTAAACTGCTGATTGCCAGAAGCTAAAAGAGCAGTCCAGGAGACTTCTTGCTGTTCTTCCCTCAGCACTTAAAGGCCACTGCAGAAAATGAAGATAATTGTATCTCATCTGAGAGTGTGCTTACTATGTGTCATCATCCCTTTTGAGGGCAGGGAGAATCTCTGTATCTTATTTTGCGCTTTCTGTACTCAAACAGTGTCAAGGAACACACCAAATTTTCAACTTGGTTTTGGGAAAATTACATTTTCATCTCACAGGACCAAGAGAAGACGAAAATGTCCTTGACATTCTTAGGATCTGGCCCAAATTCTGAATATTCCCATTTTCAAAAACTGGAATAAGATCAGATTCTCAGGTTTTCTTATGAGTCACTCTAATCCCCCCATTTAAAAAAGGAGGCAAAAAAAGCTTAACACAGACAAAATCAAAATAAACACATTGGTCTTTGAAAAAGCCAGATTTTCATCAACTCCAGCTCCTGCAAGTATTCAGCACTATGACAACAACCTCCTGGCACATTGTTCAAGGCCAAAAGAAACCTGTGAAGTGTTTGTGTGAGCTCTGGGAACGCAGCGGTTCCCACAGCTGGCTGAAGCTCTTTGGAAGACATTCCCTTCTCACACAAAGTCTCCAGGTTCTCCACTCGAGGTCGACAGGCAGAGCACAGCCTGCCTTGCTCTGACAATAACCAGAACCACACAGACCTTCTCCAAATTCATCGCACCAAGAACCCTCTGCTGAGATAATTTCCTCAACTCTATTCATTACCAACATGTCCCTGAGGATCCTGCCAGGAAGAGCCTGAAGCACAGTGTTTCTGCTTCTGGATGTCTCCTTATGGCAAAAGGTTCTTCTCTAAGTGACTTGCCCCTGACAGAGATAAACCCTGTGTTCAGCTGGACTTCGCTCATAGAAAGATCCCTGAGTAGGATCAACTGTTTGTTCCTGTGACAGCTATTGGGAATCTCTGTAGGAATTCAGGTGAATTCTTGATTAAACGTTACTGAACACAAGTGACAAACATATGGGACAGAGTTTGCCCATCTTTACCCAACGAAGTTCAAGCTTATATGTATAATACAGTGATTTTTTGTTCAGGTATTCTTTCCACTAAACACACAGTTTACACCATAGTGTACATGCCAAACTAGTCTATGTTTTTACTACTTGAAAACGTTAATCTAACTCTCTATTCAGGGAGCCTTTCTACACAATTATGATAAAACTGAGTGTTTTCTTTCCCCCTTCTAAAGAAATAATCTCTTGGGCTGTGGCTCCAAATCTACTCTCCTCTGGGTTTCATGGCTGTTTTTAAAACTGTATTTGTTACAGCTCTGGAATTGATCTTGTGTCTTACAATTTCTTCTGGCTTTGCCTGTCACTATGCCCAGTTATCACTCAGGCTGGCAAATACTGTCTATCTGAAGCTATAAATATAGATAAGTATTTTATTTTGAATTCTTTACTATCCCCTGCCTGGCATCTTGCAACAACTGCCCAAAGCATCATGGAAAATAAATCCCTATTCCCCACTATTGCAAGTCATCCTCCTAGGGCTGGTAGGCATATTCAAGAGATGTTTAATATTAATCTGTCACCAAGATAACTGTCTGCAACACCTTTCAGTATCCAAAACTTCAAGCAAAATGTCTGTCAGCAAAACGTAAACTCACCTCTGCTATTTAAAATATCAAGACCTAGTAATGAAATTCAGATGGTGCACTTACTGGAGCAGAGGCTGTGTGTGCTTGCAAAGATTTTAAAACAGCAGAACTTTTAATATTACTAAGATCCAAGTCTCAGGAGAGACATTAAGAATCAGGGATTGAATTTACAGGTAAACAAAAGATTTACTCTTCTGTGCAGTGCCAAAAATATCTGTAAGTCCTAAGCTTTTGTCTTCTGTAACAACACAGGCTTGTTAAGTCTAAATTAAAACAGAATGACATGGAGCTATACTGTTATTTTAATTAAAAAACAAAACACCACAGTTTTTTCCCCATCAAATGCATTTTGATATCATAAAACTTTTTTTCTTTTCTTCCCCCAATATAAAAATAGCTTTATCTTCCTTTCCCTAAGGGCACTAAATTCAGACAGATGTAGTCCTTTATGCCCATAAGTAAGAGTTTTAAGCAAATAAAAGTAACCTACAATAAAGAAATATCTTTTTTCTACTCTTCTCTTTAGGGCCAATAGCAAGGCAGGTTTTAAATCCCCTACCAGTGTGCAAATCCAACCAAAACCACATTCTTGAAATAACACTGGGTATTCACAGCACCTACTATGGACTTTTTGGATGCTTATGATTCTCTTTGTGATACAGGAAATGCATTTTGCCACCTTGCCATGAGATTTTTGGCCTATATTTTGCAGCATGCACTGCATTTAAAGTCATAGAAGATGTGCCTACTTAAATTAGCACCACTTCAAGAAATTTTAGACTTTCATTCTGGGCTCCTATACACACAAACATAGTATAAATTCAGCAATTGTTGTGACCAAGCTGTGAACACTGAAACCAACCACTCATTCCATTTTCTGTTTGCTTAAAATGAACTTAACCATAATGCAGTCTTAAAGCAATTGCTTAGAACAATTCAGCCATGCAACTGTATATTTTTCTCATAGATAAAATAAATTTCTCATAGATAACCCCGCTGCCTTAAACATAAGCCATGCATTAGGTATGTGCTGCTACTCATTGCCTCCATCTCTTCATAAATTGGTTCCACCCCATGCCAACATGCACAGGTCCAAATGAAAACCAGAAACAGTGTTCCTCCAGTGCTTAAAACAGCAATCCACAGTTAACCTCAGGAATTCTGTGATGTATTCCATCTACTCCTTAACACACCATACTAAACATAAGCAATAATATCATGCATGAGTTATTCTTGTACCGAAGCAAATTCTTGACTGGCCAACATAAAAACTGGAGTGACATCTGCTGTTTCACAGGCAGTTTTAGGAAGAAGATTTTTCATTTAGCAGCCATTTTGATTGAGCAAATGCAACAGATCTTAACACCTAAAACAGGGCACGTGCACTCGCTTTGCTCCTCTCAGAACGCTGCTCTTCTGTGGAACACTGATATAAAGGACTCCTTGAAGGGATTTTACATTCACAGAGACATCAAGTGCATCCAGCTTCGGGTTTTTTTTTTTAATTATTCAATGTAGGGTTCAAGTATTCTACTTTCTTAGCATTTTGTATACCAAGAAAAATTAAAAAAAAAAGAAAAAGAAGACTGGATTATTCAATACAGGGTTCAAGAATTCCAATTTCTTAGCATTTTGTATCATATTCTCCTAATTACCAACACATATAAAACAGGTAATTTCAAAGGAAAGATACACCAAGGACATCTTAGCTACTGCCTTAGCTACTGCCTGATTGACCATGTTTCAGCTGAGAACAACTTTCAATTAGAAATGTTCCCAGCTATGGAACACTCACACATTTGAGTGGCCAGACCAAACACTTCAGTGCCTGAAAAAACATAAAATTATGGACAGATTCATGTTAACAAGTAAAGTATCATGACAGGACAGTTCAAAACCTCATTCAGCAAAGATATCTGGGCCAAACACAAAACATGGAATTCAGTGCAATGCTGATCACAGCTACATGACACTTCAGCAATACAGGACAGACAGTTTCAGGAGATCCTTTCTTGGATCACGATTTTAAATACTCAAAAAGAACTCAGGTACAAACTAAAGGACTAATTTTCCTTTCTTCACCTCTGTTGGCAATCGCAGAGAAGAAAAACAGCAAGTGAAGACTTTGTCCTACCTTTGTTAGTTACAGAAGAAATATTTTCTTCACTGCTTAAAAATGAAGCAGTACAAAGCTAAAAAAAAGAGAAAAAAGCCTGGCAGACAGACAGCCGTGCTACACACACACACCTGTTTAGAAGGCAACATGCTGAGACAAAAGTAAATATAGAAAAACTCACTTTTTGGAGTCACCTCATGGACTGCCACATTCATGTGATGATGGAGGGGCCGTGGGTCAATCCTCTGTCTGTATCACATACACACTTTTATCCTCAGACCACGCTTGAGGAGTCTTTTATGGGTGTGAGTAGGTGGCCTTCCCATCTGAACATGTTGGGCCATCTCAAAGATACTGGGAAGCAATCTCAGCCTTCCCAGAAAGGGCCCACTTCAGGAAGCTCCTCAGTCCTCACATCTTCAAACCTTGTTTATCCACATATAGTGCATAACTACCCTGGATCTGCCTCTGGGGGAAGCAGGGCAGCCTGTCACAGCAACCACACCTTTACATCATCCACGTCCAACAGAAGCTGGCTTTTTCTTTGCCCCTGCCTGTTTTCTGAGGTCAGCCCCCCGGCTGGCTGATCTCCAGGTGTAGCCCATAACCCTCCTGAAGGGCTCACTGCACAAGGAAAAAACTCTTTTTCCCAGTGCCTCCCTCAGGATTGGCTTTGCTGACATCTCTAGGGCTCCTCCTTGGGTCAGAGTTTCTTTGAAATCAGTGATTTTTTCACATTGCTCAGCAGCTTTAGGAGGGCTCACAAAATGGCTGCCTGTGAGGTGCTTGAGGGGCCTCTGTGGGGAGCGGCGGGTTCCAGCAGCTGCACCACCGGGCCCAGCCCAGCCCTCAGACCCATGCCTGTGGCAACTCTGCTCAAACAGATTTAACAAAGGCCAAAATGCCCCTTGGTAGCGAAGAATATAAGGGGAAAATGTGGGAAACATGGCAGGAGGAGGTTTTACTCGAGCCAGGAGGTTTTTCACCCAGTTTTCTCCCTCTGTTGAGCTGAGGGGTGAGCGAGCAGCTGGGCAGGCACCTGGCAGGAGTAATATTAATTACAAGGAGTGATAAACGAGGGTGAAATAGTTTTGCTTCTGCCTCTCAAAGTCACAAAGTCTTCCAAGAACTGGAAGTACCACAGTACCTACAGTTCTCTGAAAAGAAAAATCACTCAGCCCTCACCCCTGAGAGCACCATCCATCAGCAGAGGAGCCCGCACAGCCCACACACAAGCCATCACCACAGAGGAGGGAACTCATTTTTTCCCCAAACTTCTTTTTTTTTTTTTTTACAACGTATAACACATCAGACTACCAATATCATAAAACCTTAAGGGAGAAGAGACTAGACTTAATGGTTTATTAAAAAAAAAAGGTACCAATAAGGAATAGCTGTTGACATCGTGATGCTGCCACATAAACACTTAGCAGACAACATGTAATAGTGTTACCATAATAAGCAGCTATCATTTCACGTGTATTTAATATGTACCTGAATAGAGATGATGTTGTCAGGACAGAAAATAACAAGGACACCAGTAATCAGCTTGCAGAAAGCAGACACACACAGCTGGGGCCTTCCAGGCACATGATGAAAGCTTGAATAAAAGCTTTTCATGTGCAAGCAGATTTGAAGGTTCGAGTTTACAGAGATGTTTGCAGTAAGGTATGAAAATAAAACCCTGCAGGAAGAATGCCTACAAGATCTGTATCTGTGTTTAATGGTTAGGTCAAGAATAATGGAAGTCAGCACGGTTAAAGATACAAAGTGCCCAGCCCAATCCTGAAACCTATTCTGCAATTAATTTTATTGTTGTCTGGACTAATGACATGGTGGCTCTACCTACATATGCTGCAACTACATTTCTCCTTCCAGCATAAAGAATAAATCTGTACATGTTTTTGAGTTTATAATGTGCACGACTAATTTATACCGTGCAATGCATACAGACAAAAAGTAAAAGTACTTCTTAACTGAGAATTTAAGATCACAGTGTTACTGGTCAAAAAGTTATTTATTAGTACTGTGCAACTTGTCTCTGCTGGCAAACAGAAGTAACTTATATTTACAATAATGGATAAAAGCTACTAATATTCTAGAAATAAACATTGTAATGTGACTTCTCAAAAAGCCTGTCTGTGCAGATTATAAGCATGCTGGAGGTAGTCCCCTTGCAATAAAACCACGCTCTTTCTGCATCTTCAGAACAGCAGTAAATGCAAATTGAGTTAAAGTTCTTGCTAAGACATTGACTGACTCACAGATATTGATTTTTCTGAGATTAAAGAGTGTAGTACTTACATGACTCAGTTCACATGGCACTGCTGAAAATGTGATAAATACCACATTTTGCTACTCAGTACAGCAAAATAAGGGCATAAGTATAATTCAGAATTTCAGGTTTTGGGTAAGGCGAATTCTTTTGTACACGCTCTACTCTGCTTGTGATGTTCCAGGCACTATTTTTCTTACAAGCTTTGACAGTAATAAATACTCTTTACTTACCAAGACAGATCTAACGCTATAACAGCGTTAGCTGGTCAGCCTAGAAATGCCCAAACACTCAAATAAAAAAAAAATAAAAACCAACAAGGTCATGTTATGCTACCAATATAGTAAGGTTAGGTTTCCCAAACACACAACTCTGTTTTTACCCTGTCTTCAAGGATTAGAAGCATATGAACATCTGCTCCAAAATGCAGAGCACAGACTCTGAAGACATACATGATATATACAGTAAGGATTGCTGACGTGTCTGACAATGCTCATCTTGAATTTCAACCATTCCTGCACAGAGCTTTAAGGTCACATTTCTCTGTGTGTGTGTACTGAAGATGTAAAGCTATAAATCAGATTACTGTTAGAAACAGTGACATACTGTAGTTGAAACTTCAGAGAAAAAGAAAATGCATTCAATATACAAGGAGAACAGGGGGTGTTTTACCAAGCAGAGTCTACATAAATCCTGGCCAAAGTTCCCTTCATGAAATTACTCTAATATTTTAGCAAGGATTTGAGTTTTTTTCCTAAATATCTCTTTCTTTGTTCCTGTACAGCAAGTAGTTCTTCACTTTACATCTGGATCTTCAAACTCTTCACCCACAAATCTTTGTTCCCGTTTTAGAAAATACACAGAAAAAGACCTCAGATATGGCTCAGTGACTGTACAAATTCACAAACCAGTAGCAGAATCAGTGAAAAGCAAGTATTCTGCATTGTTAGCCAATGCCAAAATAGTAATATTTAATGGTATGTCTACTTGAAACAGGACACAATAATAGAAACAAAGAACCCTAAATTAATCAGCACTTTCAGGTATTCACTTTCAAATACCAAACAATGAACTGAGGAGCAACTATATTAAACTTGCATCTTACCTAAATATGCTGACCTGATTGATTATAATATCAGCACTTTTTTTTTCTCCTGCTAGGCCTCGAGCACTAACACAGCTGAGAAGGCTGGTGATGAATTTTCTTACTTCTTGTGCATTATCAGTAGAATTATGAAAGTTTAAATTAATAGCCTCTGAGCAATCTGTGGAAATCAGACATGACTGGGGTCGTGATCAGAAACACTTGTCTCTTAATAATACTTGTATAATGTTAATTTTTCCCACAGAACAAAGTTTAATGCTAAGGGCAACAGGAATAAAACCACAGTGGCTTCTCAGAGGCCTTGCAACTGGGGATATTTTATTTTGTCAACTTAAAACAGGGGGAAACCCTTTCAAATATGAAAGTTCAACAGCTGCTGTTGAATTGAGAGTCAAAATTCTATTTACTTGCATTTTAAACAATATCTGAAGTTGTATTACTCATGTTACCCATTAAAGATGAGGCAACACTAACCACTAAAGGTTCAAGAGGCATAACTGACAACTGAACCTGAACTGTCCATAAGCAGCAGAGTCAGCTGCTTATTTATCCTTTTCAGTCAGGGGGAGACAAAAACTCATTGTTATTAAAACTATCTATATATGAAACAATTTTTACTTCAGGTATAAATTAATTTTTAGCTAAAATTTGATTTACCAAAACTCAAATTTAATTTTTTCATAGTTTTCTAATCTGTGATTTTCTTCGGGAGAAAATAAAAACCGTTGTCAGCTCTGATTCAAGAGCTGTGAACCGACCTTCAGATACCAACACAAAAGAACACTCACAGATACTTCTACTCAAATACTGTTTTAATTTTCATTTCACAGCAGTAGTCACTAAACTCAACATTTTTCCATGCATAACAAGCTGCTATTATAGAAAGTAAAATACTCTAATTCAGCACTCTGAGTTAGAGACTCATAATTAGATGAAGTATTACCAAGATTCTTCTGTGCCTGAAGATATACACCATCATTTGGCTTCATTATTCCTGATGTTTTCATATGGTTCATGGTATATGGGAGGATCAAGATATGAAAGCAGCCTTTTTATTAATCAGCTTTGAACAGCCTCCATTCTCAACCCTTGTAACATTCTTCCCCAAGTTCCCAAAGGATGCCTATAGCACTGAAACAATCATTTTGTGTCATAAAAAGATAAAGAACTTTAAATAACTTTCCAATTTTTTTCCCAGTGAGAAAATGATTATTTACGCTCTTAAAATTAAAAGGACTTTGCACAAAAGGTCTGGAAAGATCTGGGTTTAATTACATATTTCAAAACTGAGTTATACAAAACAATTCTACTGCTTAGACTCAGTAAATATATTAAAAACTTAAGAGACCAGGAAACAAATAAGCAGACTAGACTACAATTGAATTGGATGTTTTCTGGAGAAGCACACCATGAACAATTTGTCCCTTGTGACTGAAAACAAAGGGGGAGAAGAAGAGTGGCAAAGAAAATGAGTTTAAGCAAGAAACTGTAACACCCTTTTTGATCTTGCATGCAAGCTGAGAATGAGAAAAAGTTCTGATCCTTCAGTCTACAGTCTTATTTAAAGATCAAAACAAGCCTGAGCAGCTTAAAGCCTTACTTCATTAAAAGAAGCCATGCACAGTCAAAGAGTTAACTGAATGGTAAAGTGGGATATTCTTTCTTGCAGCTTTGCTTAAATGACAGAAACTTCACCACAGACTGTCCTGTGTTCCACAGAAGACAATCAAGGTCCAAATCACAGAAGTGTTTTTCCACCCAGTCTGCCATTTCTTTTCAAATCTTCTATTACCTACCTTAAAAGCTCTAGGATGAGCTTTTATAATTTGCTAAATAAATTACAAACATGAATTAAAATCTTCCAGCCATTTAGAAACAGAAACTGCACATAGTATACGGTGACAAGAACTTCAGAACAAAATTTAAAAGCAAGTGGCTCAAGATGCCTGCTCGGGAAAGCCTTTTTTTTACCTGCAAAATTAAAAATACCAGTGATAAGGTTCTGCTACGTTACAAAAGTCTTTTTGAATGTGTAAAGCTTTTGCAGAGACTACATAAATTCTAATCCATAACATGTTTACTCAGCAAGGGTATCCATGTTTCCCATTCCTTTGAAGATGCCACAGAGCTAACACACATCCAAAACTTTCCTTCATGCAGAGGGAACACGTGAAACACCTGAAAATGCTTGAGAGCACAGCAGAATAACAACAAGAAGAGTATTACTGGCCAACTGTTCAATTTAAAATTTCTGTTGTGCATTTCTAACCAAATGAAGTATCTTAACACGTTAAATATCACCCTGCTTTCAATTTAGTATCTTGCTGTGCAACACAATTCTCATAAAATCAGAGCTAATTTTGATCTTCAATTACGTATGAGAGATCCAGGACCAGGTTGGTTGTCTCCAGAGCTACTTGCAGGCCACTACATTTTGCAGCAAAACAGTCCAATGTCAGAAAGTCAGTAACTTTTACTGAGGGCTCTTTAGGGCAGCCCTGTATAACAGGAGAGCAAGACTGGCCTTCCAAAATCCTCCAGCTGAGGTCCTCTGTGTTACCATTAATCCCACAGCCACACTTTGAAGCTACATCTGACCAGTTTGAGACAGAGGGAAAACCTGATGGAACAAACCAACAGTGTCCATAAACCACGTCTGTAAGAATTTCTCCACCATCACGATTCAGAGAGCGAGCTACAGACTCCAGGGAACGGCAAAACCCATCAGCAACCAACTGATATTGTGTCTGAGAACAACCCAGGTCTTGAAAAGTGCTGGTGGACAGATTAGAACTCTAAAAAAAGAAACCAAAACCAAAAGTTAGAACACTGTTTTACGGAAGTGATTTTAAACATGGATCACACTGCTGCATTTTTTTTCCAAGCCAGATGGTTCAGCTCTAACTAAAAAATGTTTATGTCCTGATTATTCCACAATAGGGAAGATTTCTAGACGAGTCAAAGTGGAGTTCTGCATTATCATCTTTCAACAAAAAAACTCTACACATTTTTAACACTTAAAACCACGCACTTACTATAATAGATACCTAAAGAAAGACTAACAAGTACAAATACAGCATTAACAAGTCTGAAAGATGTAATTAACACCGAGCGCTACAAATAGACCCCTTTGTTTTATAGCAGCAGTTAGACAGCAAAAATCCCACATTAACATAGAAGAGATAAGTGTTTTCACTGTAGCAGTGATTCTACATAAATTCTTGTTTCTTAAGAATATTAAGCAGCTTTAAAAAAACCTTGTCTTACATACCTTGTATCTTATGTATGAAGCCAGGTGAGTTTCTGTACAGCCCCCTCCTAACAATGCTAAAGGTTCCTTCATTGTCAACTGTAACACATGTTCTGCAGTTTCACAGACACGCTGAAAACCACATAAAATTCTTGTTAGACATGCCATGATTAATAGCATTTGCCCCAACAGAAAAAACTACTGGAATAAAGTTTTCAGTAGTTTCTAGTACAGATTCCAGAATCTTGAATTACATGTGGATATAAAGCTGCTGAGTGATTTCCAAAACCATATTCACTTAATGAGAAATTGTCTTTATTTGTCCACGCTATGGAAAAGTAGAAATAAAAAAAGATGCATTTTATTCCTTCTTTTTGCAAAACAGGGTTATATATAAAAAGTCAATCAGTATCAATGACATTTCTAGAGCAACTATTCAATGCAAAACTATGCTTGACTACCATTGCAAGTGTTGCTGCTGGCCTTTTGCTGGCAGTTTTTATTTTTATGCTCTCATTGACCAAGTAACGACAATGAAAATATTTATCCAGCACTGGCTTCAAGAATAGGTGAAAAATGTTTCTGTGTCTAAACTTCCTGTATTAAAACTGAGGCAATAAATGAATGTGAGCACTTCAAGGATTTTGAAATTCTGGAAACAAGTAAACTTCAATTTATGTACCGAAAAATCACTTTTCTAAACTCACAGTATTTCTATTCCTCATTAATTTTTCCATTAAAAGCATGACTTTTCAAGGAAAGATTTCAGGAAAATCTACTTACCTTCAACTCATCCCATGCTGTTTCACTTCTGTTACAGAGTATCAAGCTGCAGATAACTGTGTCCTCAGGAATTAGATGCACAAAATGTTTGGAAGCAACCCTCTCAATGCTGACATCTTTCAAACTGCCATAACAACCAGGAGACAACGAGTGTATGGAAGCTATAGGCTTTGAACCTGCCAATTATGAAAAGCAGAGAACAACATGTAGCACCATCATCAGAAGAGTTATCTGTTGCATTTCATAAAACGTGAACTTTTTTTCTCCTTGGCTTTATAAGCTATATATATTGTTCAATACCTGGCATTTCAACCTACGCAGGAAATCACGAACAGAAACCACCATGTTCAAAGTGCAAGACTTGGTGATAGTTTGAAATAAAAAAAAAAAGTAACTGTATCTATAACTTGATATCCCTCCTGCAGCAAGCAGTAATCACACGTGTGGTATGTCATTGTTAGAACCTGCAAAAGATCAATCTCGCCTTAAGAAATGGTTTTCAGACTGGAAAAAAACAACTCCTGCTCAGCTGCTAAGAGAATCCAGGCAGAAATAAGAACCCTTACTCTGCAATGACACCACCCCAGATAATGTTGATCTCCTGATGAAAACTTGGGGACAATTGTTTAGTACAGAAAACTCGCCTGTTACCTGTCATCCGACTCAGGGGCTCCAGCAGAGACAGCCCAGCTCTGTCCACAGCCATGACAAGGTTCTCCTTCAGGTACTGTTTCAAGGATGGATGGATCACTTTCTGGCACACCACAAGGCCGACCCCATCGTTAACCAGCTGCTTCCCTACATTCAGCAACTGATTCAGCTCTGACATTTCTAGAGAAATTCCATGACAGACTGCTATAGTTCCTTCCTCGGGGCTGAAGCTGTCTCCTGACATGGACACACAGAAAAGTGCAATCTTGATCATGTTTGAACCAGTTCTTTTGACAGCAAGTGGTTTTCCCAGCTGAATTTCTGGTGTTTCTATCAGTAGTCCGGGAAGAACTGTAGAATCCATAACTCTTCTTCCTTTCACAGGTACTATCACACACTTTCCTAAAACAGCATTAGTCTCAACGTGACATGGAACAGTAAATAAAAAAGCCTTTAAAACCAGCGTGGCGAGATGCTCAACTTCTGTTTTATTAAGCATGCAAGCAGGTTTGCTTGTTAAAACGCTACGTACCAAACAAACCAGGGTCTCAACGCTGCTAAAATCCACGGACACTCGGCAACCACAAGCCTTGGATTTCAGGTAGTCCATGCACAAACTCAGGAGGTGCCTGGTTATTTTAATGACAGTGCAAGACGCAACATTCAGGCTTCTAAAGCTTTCAATCAAGCTACAGCAAAGGATGGCAGTAAATAAGCCACAGTCGCTGAAGTGCGAGACGTGGTTCTGCACAGAGGCTGTCACAACACGGAGCACGGGATCGCTGACGGAAAGGTGCCTCAGGAGAGCTGAGGATTGGGAAGTTGTACAAACACAGCCTCCCACACCGTTGTGGAGCTGTTTGAGTCTACCAGCAGGACCATAGGAAGATTTAAGTATTCTGCTAAGCAGAAGCAGCGACTGACACACCCTGTCTTTAGCTAAAGGTTCGCTAATAAATAACGGAGGCTTTTTAGCTTCGAGACGAGACATTTTCAAAGTAAGATTTTAATTCTGGCCAACAAAACAATTCATTTGCACTTGGATCTATAATTCATAGCACTTTTAAAATCTAAAAGTAGTACATTTTAATAAGGATTATCATTTTCAGTGTGAAACAGTACATACAGTACAATAACGTTCCTGTGACTGCTCATCATGTCTTTCTTAAAATGAGGCTTAAATCATGTTGCAACATTGATGCACAATGACAGCAGGAAGCTATTTTCACTCATGACGATCTCTTTTAACTTCTGAATGTGACTGTGCAGATTTTTTTGCAACAAAGTTTACAAGCATGCTTCCTAAATGGACACCTATAACTGACAGTCCTACTACAAGCAGCAGGTTCTTTCTGTTCCAGGTAGTTTTCTTCATCTTTTCTGGCAACAGTCACAGATGAAAAGCTTCAGTGTTAGTTACACCTACAATTAAAACCAGAAAGGTATTAGGATAATCTTATGACAATATTGCATAGCTTGAACTGCTATTTTATTTTTCATCCAAAAAAAAAAAAGAAAAAGTCATGTAAGGACAAACACTGCACCACAGAATCATTTGGGTTGGAAAAGACCTTTAAGATCAAGTCCAACTGTTCCCCCAGCACTGCCAAGCCCACCACTGAACCATGTCCCCAGGTGTCACATCTACACATCTATTAAATACCTCCAGGGATGGTGACTCAGCCACTTCCCTGGGCAGCCCGTTCCTGTGCTTGACAAGCCTTTCTGTGAAGACAGCTTTCCTAATATCCAATCTAAAACTCCCCTGGCACAACCTGAGGCCATTTCCTCTTGTTCTATCACTTGTTACTTGGGAGACTGACTCCCACCTCACTAAAAGCTCCTTGGTTTGGAGAGTGATGAGGTTGCCTCGAGCCTCCTTTTCTCCAGGATAACCATTCCCAGCTCCCTCAGTCACTCCTCATCAGATTTCTGCTCCAGAGCCTTCACCAGCTCCGTTGCCATTCTCTGGACACGCTCCAGCACCCCAGTGTCCTTTCTGAAGTGGGGGTCCAGAGCTGAACCCATAATTTGATGTGTAGCCTCACCAGTGCCAAGTACAGAGGGACATTCACTTCCCTGGTCCCGCTGGGTACACTATTCCTTGATACAAGCCAGGTGCCATTGGCCTCCTTGCCCTTACCTGGGCACCTGAATGCTTTTTAATTGAGAAAATCTATTAATCTGATAATTACTACAAGCATACAGTAAAAAAAAAAGAAAAAACAGCACACCAGTTATATGAATATTATATTGTTAATAACCTTAATTCTGACCACCAGTCTCTACTATTTAACCTGCAGGTCTATAAGTAACAGGTCACTACAAACTTTACTAAATTTCACTAAAGTGTCCAAACTACAGTGATAGTTTTGTGTGATAGTTTACAGTGATAGTGAAAACAGTGATGTTCATCTGTTTTACTCAAAAACAAAAGAACTCAACTACTCAGCACTGCTTGCCAGGCAACCACTTCAGAAACAAAAGCTTCTGATGTTCCAACAACTTTAAGAAATCTGACTCAAAGAAAAGTTTCTTACTTTAAAATGCTTAACAGGAAACTTTTTCAGTTCTTAAAACACTTTCAAACTTAAAGACATATTTATTTACATTTCTATGCAATCTCCACAGCAGTTAAACTTCCCTCATATTTAATTTTGTTTAGTTTTCCAGTATAATTACTGTTCCTACAGAATACATTCCTATGTAAAGTCATAACTGTTTCTGGGCAGTTTTGAGCCTGAAAGGACACTGTTACAGACCCAGTCACAAGAGTAGCACTGTTGCCTTGAAGTTATTGGAATCTGCTTTTAAAGACACGTAACACCATCACTTAAGTGATCTCATCATATGGGATTTAGCAGAAGTTTTCTGAGTTTTATCATGCACTTTTTGGGGTCGTGTAGCTACAAGATTAACTCAGTTGCAAAGAAGAATAAAACTCTAGAATACTCAAGTCAGAGCAGCAAGGCTGCATCTGTTAGAAAAGTCTCATTTAATTGACTCATCTCCTCCCTCAAAGATACAGACACAACTAATTAAGCAACTTACCTACAATACACAGTACTAATGTTATTTTTCTTTATTTTTTTGATCGCTTTGCATCATGTATGTCACAATCCCAGGTTCTGGAACATAGTCCTCTGTCTTCATTTGGAAAATAGGACTGGACTTGATGTAAAACCAGCCCCAGTGTACCAGCCCAAGGCCAGTTCCCATAACAATCAGAACTTTGTAGTCCTTCCAGATGGTTTTAAGACCCATTGCAAACTGGCATCTACCTAGGTAAAGATAATTTATTATTTTAAATATATTCTAGAAATCCTTTTTTTTTTTACGCTATAATAATAGCACTGAACAGATGAAGCTGAATGCTAATACCTTTAACTACAGTGCAGCAGATGACTAAAACACAAAACAACACAAGAAAGTCTTACTTTGTGAACTTAAAAAAAAAAAGATGCAAAAATAACCTCAATTCAGGCATTTTGAAATGTTAATTGCTGCACTCGCTTCGAGCTTTGGCATGCTAAATCTTAAACACAACAAAGCAACAAAGCTTTATCTAATTACAAACGTTACTGCTCAGATGGTAAATATTTGAAGCCTTAAAGCAGTTTTAAAATACACCCTTTTTTTTTTTCCTCCCCCCGTAGTTAATAAAATGGAGTGACTAACCGCGCTAAAAAGAGAATAAATATAGAACTTTTAACTTGGAGGCAAAGCAAGTTGTGATGCTTCTGACCCCACTTTACCCTGCCCAAAGTGGCGGCTCTGCCTGACCAGCTTATGGTACCCGGAAGCTACAACAGCACCAGCACAAACAGAATAATTTAATCCTTATATCATAAGAAGGTGGAAAACACTACTCTCCCTTAAGAAGTACCTAATTCAAGAAGAAAACGCACGTATACTCAGGTTTTATGCCAAAACATCTCACTGGGTTGAACGGCTACAAACCTACAACTCAGGAAGTAGGTGCTCCTACTCCTCCTCCTCCTCAACTCCATCCACCTGACAGGTGTAAAAGCCCTACTAACCACCCCAGCATGACGATGTGGAGCCCTCACAATCCCCTCCTCCTTCTTCCTCGCGTCCCAGCGACCTTGAAGCGTGGGCGGCTGAGGGGCAGCGGCTCCCTCGGGCCAGAGACCGCGGGTACGGCGCACCTGAGGCTTCTCTCCCCTTTGCGAGGGAGCGAGGAAGGCGCTGCCCAGGAGCCTTCCCGGGGAGGCGAAAACTCACCCGCCCCCGGCACGTTCAAACGCGCCCTCGCAGGAAGAAGAAGCAGCAGAAGGAAGCACGACCCGGACGTTCCGCTACCGCCGCGCCCCCCCCCGCCCGCCATTAGCCGAGTGCTGTGTCACTCGCAGCCCGGGCCCGCCTCAGCCCCTGGCTGCCATTTTGCGTGCGGGCAGAGCAGGGCGGGCGGTGGCGACGGGCGCGGCCATTTTGGGTAGGGCAGGAGAGCGGCGGGAGGCGGGCGCGGTGAGGGGAGAGGTACGGCCGCCTTGGGCTGCCCGGCTCCTGCGGGAGCGGCCGCGGCCGCGCTTCGGGCTCCAGGCTCTCTTTCCTCGTTAGTTAAACCTGCGAGGGGATGCTTGGGGAGAGCTGGTGTTGTACTGGTTGGCTCCCGCCGCGCCTCCCTCAGGCGCCGCCTCGGTGGGCTCGCTCCGGCGCCGCCCCCTGCGCCTCATCCGTGCCCGGCCGCTTTAAAAAATATGTACATATCTCTCAGAACTTTCTTCCTTGCTTACCTCCTGTTGCAGTCACTCCGCGTTACACGAGCGCGCACCTGTCTGAGCTTTCCTGTGGGCGGGCGAAGGTGCTCTGGCCAAAACAAGAGCAAAAGAACTTCGTTCCCTGACCTCAGTGTTTCCTTAGCTCTTCTGCTTAACTCTTCTGCTTCGCTTTTCTTGTATTCACTCCTATGGCTGCAGGAATACTTTTCCTGTATTCACTCTTTTCCTCACCATGCTCACTGCTGTCAAGAATATCTCGTTTTATATTCACGTGTTAATGGATGAGTTAGTTTTCAATTTTGTTTATAGTTGCAGAGTTTATAACTGTAGCCAAAAGACGAGTATTTAATGCCTAATCTCCACACAAAAGGGAGAATCATGATTTTTTTTTATTGTATGATAATTTTATTCGTTGTTCATTGCATTCAGCTGTTCACAAAAGTTTTTTTTTTTAAAAAAAGCTGTTTATCAGTGCAAAAAGGTAATAGCCAGCACCTGTCTGTGACAGCCCTCTGATGTTCCTCAGAACCTCTCCTTCCTCTAGTTCTGTGCAGTGGTGTGGTGAGTGGGTAATGTCTTTGAAATTGTTGAACTTTAGAGGTGAATGGGCAGTTCCCGACTGAAGGAGTGTGGATAACAATGAGGTAAAAAGATGCTGACTTGTTGGAAGAGTAGTTTTCAAGGGTTAAATGGAGCAATTGGCCACAGTGGACATAAAAATCCTGAAATGGCAAAATTGTGAAGATTGTGATATGTCTTTTCAGGACTACAAATGCTTTACTAGATATGTGAGTAGCTGAGTTTTGCACTGCTCATCCCAAGCTTAGGATCTGCTCCCAAAACTGATGAGTGCTGGACAGTGTTTGACTACAGTACCTAAGGACTAAGGAAAAGTTCAGGAAACTCCTCTGTTATGTTGTGATAGTTCATCTTGAACTACAGAAATGAACTAGAGAAATAGTTAATATCAAATTGCTTTACAGACTTCCTTAATCAGCATTTGTGTGTTTGTTTGTGCTGTTTTTTCAGGTGTCCACCTCTCCCCACTCCAGGCAAAGGCACCCAGAGATGGGCACTGTGTGAATAGTTTGCTGCTGTATCTTCAAGCATCTGGTACAAGTTTTCAGTTCCTCATTCCTTTTGAGTTCCAAATTCCCTCACTACGGGAAGCTATTTCTTTGCTAAGGTAAGATGCTGTTCCTCAGCTGGCAGAGAACACTTCCACTCACTCTCTGGGAGGCCATGAGACACTGCCTTCCCCTGAGTGTCTACCATTCCACTTGGCATCAAAGTTAGAAAAGAAAGATATTGTGCCACATTATTTTTCAGTGTGTCTCACTCTAGCTACAAGCAACCTATGTGTTTAATTCTAAATCATGTTTTCTTATACACACTGTCTATGAAAACTTTAATGTTCAAAGTTGTTTTTTTTTTACAAATACCACATCAAGACTTAAATTTTTTTTTTTTAATAGATATAGTTTCTGAGAGGAGTTTTTCTGCCTTATTTTCTTATCTTTACATTTCCTTATGTAGAGTTTCCTTTAGAGGTTTGCAACAGAAACGTTATTCCATGAGAAACAGTCTTGTTGCCAAACAGTAGCAAGTGTAATAATATCTGTAATTTTGGTGGGTTTTTTTTCAACACAGAAAATGGCAAAGTGTTTTGGGGCTAGTTGGCTTTTTCTTGTACAATTGCTGGATGCTTTGGCTCATTTTCTGATGTCTCAGTATTGGATCCTTTTTCACCTGTGTCACTCCAGTGACCTTTCTGATGGTTCACACATGAAGTGTATTCTTTCTTGTTTTCTGAGGATTTGCTTACATTTGTTCTATCTGCTGTATTTCCTTTCCTTTATCTGTATGCTCAGTGCAAAGAATGGGATAGTTGGCAAACTCCAGGAAGAGCAAAGTGAACCAAAGTTAACTTTTTTTTTGACCATCTTTTTCCTTTTAATGTTTTTCTTCTGTTATTTTGTAAATTGGATTTGGAGGGGATTTCAGCCTGCAGTTCTTCTCACAGCAGTGGTAGCAGGATTGTTGCAAGAGTATTGTTCTGGAAGGCAAATGGTCACAAAAAGGTGCTGGCAGGGTAAGTTCAGCTGATTCATTTATGTGCTTTGTTTCCTCTCAAGGAGAACATGAGCATTTGGACAAGAGGTGGTGCTTTGGCACGTTTTGTTGCAACTCTTCTTTGTATTATTCCTACTGTAAAGATTAATGAGAAGACATTACCAGTCCAAATATTGTTCTTCAGGAGCAATGTTATAAGGAGCTGAGAAGCTCAGATGGTTTTCACTTGGTGGTTGCCGTTTCCCTTCAGCATCTCTTCTGAACTAGTTCTGGCAGCTGCTGTTTCAGTGATTTCTGAGTTTCATCTCCTGCTGGGATTCTTCTTACAGTTTCTCTTCTATGTTTACTTCTGTAGAGTGGCACTTACTGCCTGGCTGAACTGAAATACGATGTCTCAGGTGGTGCAGAGCACTGTCCCTTGCATTGTGCTTCTCCAAATCAGTAAAGTTGTCAGGATTTACTCTGATAAGATTGAAAAGCTTCCAGGGCTGTTTTGTGCAAGAGAGAATGACAGTGGTGTGGCACAAGCCATGATGGTATTCTAATTTTTTTTCTCTTATTTTAAAATTGAATTTATTTTATATATCTTTCTGCTTACTGTTACTGTACAGCTGATAAAAGCTCTAACTTTGACCTTTTTTCAGGACAGAGCTGAAACATTTTATTAACTATATTAAAGTTTATTTTCAGTAGTTACTTGGAGAGTGGTTCTCAGTTCAAACTCATTTTAACCTGGTTACTGTAACAGCCATTTTACTTCTCACTGTTTGCCGTCCTTTTACTGGTTTTGTATCTTTACTGCTTGGATATTGATATATTTAGAAAAAAAATCATGTAAGTAATTGGGAGTTTTCCTTCAGCCAGTACATGGAATTGTGCCCTCATTACTTTCACATTTTCTCATAGTTATTTTGAAATCTTCGGTCTCAGCATTTGAATATTTGGAATGGAAGCCCTGCGTTTATTGAGTTCAACATGATTACTGTTGAATCTTAAGATCAAGATTATCTGTGCTGTGCTGTGTAGCTGTAAAGTGGGTGTTTGTCTTGTTTTGCACTTATTTGAAGCTAAATAGGCATAATGACTGCATTTTGAAACATTTAAGTTGTAGTGCCTGATAGAGACACATATCCCCAACCTGCCTTGTGTCCTGAAGTTTTGACAGCTCTGTCTCAGTACTTTCCAATAACTTGAAGTATGCAGTGACAAATGTGTAGGTCTTCCTCAATTTTTATTATTTTCCTACACCTCTCATACAAAATTGACCAGATTTGTCCATCTTAAGAGACTAATACTTTAGGACATAAAAGGCAGCTCTATTCTCCATGTGGTTTCTGTTGCAGTTCATCTGTTGCAGGTAGAAGCTACTGACACTCGTTTTCTGTTTTGATTTTGAAGCTTGAACTGTGTTGTTTTGGTGCTGTCTCCTGTTATCACACTGAGACCTCATTTCACTTGGTTTTCTGCCCAGTCCAAGTCTCTTCCTTGTCTGTTCCCTCTCTTCCTGTCCTGTGTGAAAATGGAATGTATCTTATTTTTTTATTCCTGTTTTTTTTATAGGTATTAATTTGGTACCTTAGGGCCCACGGCATGTCTTCTGAATCCCAACTCTGTGGGGTTGGCTGGAAAGACTTTCATGAGTTTAACCTAATTTTCTACTTTTGACAAGTGAATGTTTAGCTCCTGTTTATGTGGAGGATGATGAGCTTCCCAAGTAGCTTCAATGCTTTGACATTAATTGTTGTCAGTTTGGAAAAAAATCTTGGCAATTAATTGAGGGTTTCTTCTTGAGCCCAAGGGAGCGTGTGTTTCATTTCCAGCATGAATTAATGCTTCCTGAGTTCCTTGGAATGGTCTGAGGCAGGGTCAGGGGCTGTGCAGCTGAATGCACTTCACTCAGGATCCCAAATTAAGCAACCTAGATCCTATTTGGGATAAGCAAGAGAAGAGGATCTCTGAAGTTCACTTTACTTTTGTGCAACCACAATAAGGCTCGGGTTATGTTGCTTTAAGTGTGTTGTCGTCTAAAATTTTAAGTATACATGTGTATGTGTTTATATAATTATATATGTATGTGTATGCATCTTCTGTGCACCAAAAGCTGTAGTTTGATACTTAAAGGAGTTCTTTGTATTTCATGTGTTAGGTGTGAAGTGCCTGAACAGTTATGAAGTTCACTAAAATAAATCAACACAGGTAGCTAAGTAATTCTCCTTTAAATAAGAATTTTCCTTGGATTTCTTAAAGCAGAGAGTAGGGTTTGAAGAACAGCAGTGCTGAAAAAAAATGAGTAATAGGTGTAAAAATCCTTCTTGATTGGTGTAGAGGTCTGAGTGTTTCTCCAGTGCTGATCACTGTTAATTGATGTTTTTATAGGACCAGCTTATTCTGACCTATCATGGCATCCAACAAATTTGTCATTAAGGTAAGTAGAATGTCATAGCTTTAAAAAAAATCTGTAATATTCCTTAGAATATATATGTTGATTTTAAAAGTTAATGATGAAGAGGTGCATCCTTCAGGCTTCTGGTCATAGTAACATGCTCTGTATCACTTTTTCTCTCTGGAAGCAAAGTTTGAATCATTTCTGTGTCATGGCAGAGCATGTCTGAGGTCAGCTGAAGATTAAAATCATGTAGCTAAAAGTGATTAGTTGTGTAGTTAAAATTAGAAACTGCATGAATTTTCAGTAAAACAGTACTTGCTACCTGAAATAAAATTCTTTTCTTACTGTAATGTTGTTATTTATGTGCTTCCCAGGTAATCTATGTTCCTGGTTTTAAGGTGTAGCAATGTTCTGAAACTATTTATCACACTTGACACTTTATTTGCCTCTTTTTTTTGCCTCTTTTCCCATTTTCAGGGATTAGTTGTTTCACATCCAGTAAAATGCCATTGAAGTTTATTTTGCAAACTGTCCCAGACTCTTGATTACCTATCTGAAGCCTAATGCTTCTCAAAACATTCTGTTGTAAACATAGCACTTCATAATTCCTCTCCTGTAACTGTATCAGTTTATCAATAAATAACACTAATTGGGATTAGCACAATATATTATCCTCTTGGAAATGTTTTTTCAAGGAATTTTCTGAACAGAAGAGGCTTTTTCCTTTTTGGATAAGCTTGGGTTTTTTTGGAGGGCAGCTACAAAGTCCTTGCTGAGTGATCAGGCTGTGGAAGCTGTTGGAGCTTGGTTTTGTGGGTAACCAACCTGTTCAATATGCAGACCAAGTGCTTAATTTTTGTGCTATGTGTTCTTTTCCAAAGAAAACTGCTGTCATTTAGTGGGATTTTACTGTTTAACAGGATTGTAAACCTTTAATTGACAGTATCATGTCTATGTTATTCAGTGCTGCTGAGCTGATAGAGGAGTTAGGAGAAATATCTTTGATTTTGAGCACATTTTGGCTGATACTCTGTAGACCACTGGTGGGGGAACAACAGGAGCTGAAGGCTGAGGGGATTTGCTTTTCTCAGCTGAGAACCCTTGATGTCATCAAAATGAATATAAATGCCCAAGAAAAGTGGTGTGAGTTGAAATGTCTTCACTGGGTAAAAAGCATTCAGATACTTTGTTGCTGACCTGCATCATTACAACTTCATTATTGAGCACAGACATGTTACTGTTCAATCACCCAGTGATTCAACATCCCTGACTGCCTGAGCAATGGGCAGGTGCTCACTGAGCACCAGTTTGTGGGTAAGCAGCACCACAGACACAGCTTTTGAGACTGCCAGTGAGATACAACTTTTGCTTTCTGGTGGTATTTGAGAAATAAGGGTAAGTTTTTGCATTTTTCAGCAGATGTTGAAAACTAATTTCACCTTGATGGGATTGAAATTCACTTTGTACACAAGTGTGTAACATTCTACTTGTTAGAGCAGGGATTTTGTGTGTCAGGTTTTGCTTCTTTACATTCACTGGATTTGTATTTAATGTGTATATTCTCTAAGACTGTCCAACTTTCACGTAACTTTTATGAGGAATATCCATGTGTAGAAGATTCTACATTAAAAACCAAAAAAATTCTCACCCTTCTCTGCAATGGGAGTACAGAAAATACTATATTCTTAATTTTATGTGTTTGAGATTGATAGAATCATTTTACTGAGTCTGAAAATGTTCAGGACAGACCTGTTGGAGTGAGTCCACAGGAGGGCCATGAAGATGATACAGGGATGGAGCACCTCTCCTATGAGGAAAGGCCAAGAGGATTGGGATTGTTCAGCCTGGAGAAGAGAAGGCTTTGGGGTCACCTAATTGCTGCCTTCCATTACCTGAAAGGAGCTGACAAAAAAGGTGGAGAGGGACTGCTTACAAGGGCCTGGAGTGACAGGACAAGGAGGAATGGCTTAAAACTGAAAGAGGGTAGGTTTGGATTAGGTATCAGGAAGTAAATCTTGTCTCTGAGGATGGTGAGTCACTGGCACAGGTTGCCCAGAGAAGCTGTGGGTGCCCAGTCCCTGGAAGTGTCCAGGACGAGGTTGGATGGGGCTCTGAGCAACCTGGGATAGTGGGACATGTCCCTGTCCATGGCAGGGGGTTGAAACGAGATGAACTTTAATGTCCCTTCCAACCCAAACCATTCTGGATTCTATGTCTCACACATGCCTCACCTCATTTTCTGCGGTCTCTATTTTTTAAGTTTTTAGACTTTGTAAACGTGTATATGTTAATCTTTTGGTAAGAAAGCGAAAATTACAGTTTATCAGTCTTTTAGGTCTTAGCTGACTTGCAAGTAATTAAGTGGGAAACCCCTCTAATGTGTGTCATGACTTGTTACCAATTTTGTCTGGGAACCTCCGTACCCCGATGTGATGGTCCCTTATTTCCAGTAGAGGGAGCAGTTGGCCTGTTTTTGAGAGGCGATCTCATCTTGGCTTTATGGGCAATTAAGAGGGATTGAAATAAACTAATTGATGCAGTAAAATACCTTTAAACCTTAGTACAAAAACTACAGTTAGGTCCTAAACACACTTTCTTCACCTGCCAAGTGGCTGGATGCTGCAGTGTTGTGATTTGCTGTAGGTTATATTTTATGCAAATTAATTTGATCAGCAATTGTCAATTTTAGGAAATATTGGTACATATATAAAGCATTGCATGGTAAAATACCCCCAACATATGAATTTAATTAAGCTTTCTTTGTGTGTTGGTAAAATATTTTACTGCTGTTCTGGGAAATAAATCTTAACTTTAATTGGTTAGGCTTAAAGCAAAATCATGAACCCTATATGGATTTCAAAAATAATATCACTAGGGCCCTGTTTAAACCTTTGGACAAAGTAGAAAGAGTTGCTCTTCCAGAATTGTGTAAATGGACTTTATTCATGCCAAGCTGCAGGACTAAATATAGTAATTTTTATGGCTGCAATAGAAAAATTTCATTTACTGTTTTCTGCAATTTGTTCATTTGCCAAACGCAGAAGACTTTAAGTTGTTACTACATTTTAATAACTCAACTCAAAGGGAAGCTTTTTTTATTCTACTGTTTCCTACTTTGAGAAATGTAGAGCTCTGTTCTGTCTCAGATTTGTAGGCTCTTGCAAGCACATAGATTAAGCTAATTACAGTTTCAGTGTTCCCTCCGGTCATCCAGCTCACTCTGCAATTGATTTTTCAGCAGTGTTGCTCCTTGTTATCAATCTAAATTATTGCATGCTGGACATACATATGTAACTTTTTTGATCCTTTCTCCTTCAAACTTTTTGCTTGCTTTAAACAGCAAGTTCATTTGAAACAGCAAGCATAGTTTTCTGTTTTATATTGGGAACAAAGATGGAAATGACTGGACAGCAAAATGACAGTGGGAGTGTAATGGGATCACTTTTCCCCTTCATTTTGCCTGTGTGTGTGTGTGTGTGATTTTCTTTATTTTATGTTGATGTATCTTAATGTAATTGTTAAGATACTGGCTTATAACCAAAGGTATCTTAACATCTGTCTTTGGATATGTTAGAAGTGCTCCATGAAAGGAAATGTGTAGCAAGAACATTGATTATAGGCCCTAACATTAGGAAGAAGGAAATGTCCTGTCAGACAATGCTCCAGTATGGACTCACTGCTGTCCAGGTCATTTCAGGGCCTTCTCACAGACCCGTAGATGGTCTTGGGTCTGGAGTAAGAAGAAGTTTATTTTGATATTTCAAGTGCTTTCTTTTTGTAGCTAATGGTTGAAATGTAATATTGTGACAGCATGATCGGCTCTGCCTGTCTGGGTGATTCTTAGGTCTAGGCTTGACACGTTAAAGTTCTCATTTCTGTGAAGCGTGTCCATTGATTCAGCTGATCAATATTTCTGTAAATATTTGCGGTTAAACCACAACCAATATTTTTGTGAGGAAGTGATGTGTTTGCTTCTTCTTGGGAGTTGTTTGGAGAGTAAGAAACTAGGGAGATGAGTAGGTTTTCTTGCCTGATTTTGTTATTTATCCCTGATCCCATATAATGAGTGATGAGGGACAATAGATATGTTTACTGCTTATATTAAGTCCATAGACACATGACTGCAGTGCTCTCAAGTGGAGAATAAGGGATGGTGTTTGTATTTAAGACAATTTTTTGTATGTTGTGACTGCTCTGTTACTGGACTGATAGTACAGCTGCTTGTTTTACATACAGAGCTCTGAACTTGTTAGCATTCTGATTTCTGGCTTTAGAGGTAGGGGTTTGGGTTTCTTTGAGAGTATTTACTTAAATTAACTAATAAATACAATGTTTTCTGATGTTCATTTCTTTTCCCCATTCAAACCCAAGACATTTGTATGTGAAATTCCTGTGGTTGGAGTACTGACAAATATTTCAAAGGAAACAGGCTAAGATTAGGTTTCTGTGATTAGATAAAATTTGTAGAAATATTTTAAATCTTAAAACCAAGGTACCGGTTCTCCAAACTGATTAAAGGTTACTGAATTTTATATGTACTGTGTGTCTTTAAAAATGAATAAATAGCTATATTAACCATTAAAGAGTGATTTTTCTAGAGCAAGGGTTTCCCTAAAGCAGCATTGCTTAGAATATGAATGGTTGGGTGGTTGGAATTGTTACTATCAAGGAGCATCACACACTTCACTCAGCTGTCAGGTTTGTTTCTGTGTGAATGCTTAAAGTATAATAATTATCTAAAAGAGCTTAAAAGTCTTAAGGGAGATGATGAAAAAGAGGCAGGGGGGATATGATTTAAAATAGGAAGTACAAACAATACTAATGGATGGAGGGACATCTATTTAGTTCTCTTTCTTAATGCTCTACTTAATTCCCAATTTCATGGGACCAGATATGGAATGGCTGAAGTGATGAGTAAATAAGTTCCAGAAGAAACAAAAGAGGAAGTTGGGAGGTAGAGGGGGGAGGAAAATTAAGTGTACAATCTAATTCTAAATCTCCTGGAGTCAATGGAAGTTTCCTCACTGACCTCAGAGGATTAATTTTCAAGCCTAGGGAAATGATGAGTGGATGAAGAGTTGAGAGATTAAAGTGTTAGCTGAAGGAGAAAGGAGTAGGAAGCCAGAGGGATAAACATCAATAGTGAAAACACTGCTTTCATGGGGATCACTTCAAATAAGGAATAAAAGGATGGTTCAACTTGCATTACTTTTTTTGGTAATTCAAATCTGATTAGTTTTGAAAGGACCACTTGTGCCTGAAAATTAGGTTTTCGCTAATTCTGAGCACTACACTATTGTGGCAGTGATATGGGATTCTAAATACACACCATACTAAGTAATACTATTTTTTTAAATGTAATTATTTCCATGATACTTGCCATGTGCCTTATTTCTGACCAGCACTTACCAGAGTTTACACCTCTGCTGTTGTGCTGCGTGGAGATCTTGGTGGTACAGCCTCCTTGACCCCGGAGTCCAGCCCTGGAGCAGGAAGGGATGGGAAACTTAGAAGGAGACTTGAATCTCTCTGAGTCCAGCAAAACATCAGGGCTTAGCAAAGATGCTGTGTGGGGTCACCAAGTGTCTTTAGGTCCTGGGAGAGGCTTCAGTTTATGCTGTAGGTGAAATTCTTCAATTCTTTCCAGTGGGTTCAGAAGGAGGTTAGTAGGCTGGGAGGTAAAGGGATCCACATTTTGTGTAGTACCTGGGACAGTTTAATGATGCAGTTTTTTGCTCTTGATGTTATGATCATGAAAATTTAATATAAATTTTTTTGGCGTTGTTTTATGTGGCCTCTCCCCACTTTGGGCAATGCAGGTGGATTCTAATATGTGGAAGTTATCTGAGTATTTGATGTATGACTGTGTTCTGACAGGATTATGGAGTAAAAGGGAGAAGAATGACTGACAACACATTTTTATTCTTTCCTGATGTTTCATCCATGTAGTTCACAACTTCCTTAAAAGGCATCTATTTTTAAAAGCAAAATTATCACTTAGTTTCAATTCTCAAATAAAAGCTTTGTTTCTGAACATTGTGTGTTCCAGTTTTGGGACACTTTGTGTTCCCTGCAGCACTTATTCAACCGTGACTTTGCAGTATTTTTCTTGAGTCAGTGGCCAAACTTTTCCTTCAATAAATGGTACCACAGGACATGGCAGAAAATGATGTTTACTTCTTGTGCTGCAGTCAGTGCTGAGCGTGAGCCCTGATGACGCTCAGCTATTGTGAAAACCCTCTAAACTGCTGATAAAATGATGACTCATGGTCACCTGATGAAAACACATTCATTACCATGACTCCAGAAAGTTTAGCTCCCATGGAAGTGTTTCACTTCCCACACTAGTTCTTCTAAAAGAGATGATGATGCAGTTATTTTCTAACAGTTGACAGCTGCTCAATTAAGCTGTGACAGTGTGGTTGGCAAAAACTGTGAATTCCAGACTTTTTAAAATAATAGTTTAAGGAACTAAAATCTGTATGAGCTGTGAAGGAGTCACTAACTTTCTTCACAGTGTTACTTGGAGTGATTTCTAATCAAATTATATACTTTAGATTTCATTTACCACTACGGATTTAAGTTCTTTTTACAGTGGATCTGACTCAAACCTCACTGATGTCAATGGGCTTTGGATCACAGCCTGTAGGAGTATACTGGTAGCACTGTAGCTTAACTAAGGACATATTAATTTATCCTTAGATCAGTTTATCTATGTTTTTAATGCATTGTGTTTGTCTGTAATGTTTAAAGAAGTTGGTTTGGAAAAATATGGAAGAGTGATACAGCCAAATAATAAAATATAAATCAATTGTAATTCCAGTATGAGAAGAGTAAAATTAAATCCCATGTGTTGCTTACTTGTGATTATCCAGGGACTGTGAAAAGATGGATTAAAGATGGAAAAAAGAACTATGAAAAAGCATTGCATTAGACTTTAGATGTGTATGATTTTATGTTATAAAGAAGAAAAAGGTTCTCAGCAAGTAATTGAATGTAAGGTAGTGCAAGATGGTCCATTCACTCTTAAATGGTCAGCAGTTCACCTGGTGATTTTTGTCTTGCACTAATTTCCCTCTTTTCCCTGGACATATTTTTAAGTCACAATGTTAAGAAAGGCAACATATTAAGGGATTTAAATTGTGAATGACTGAAACTTTTTCTAGAATGGATAGTGAGAAATATCAAAAATACAACTTTCTTTTTAAACAGATGACTAAGTAAAATTTATGCTTTAAAATTTAGCATGCAGAATCCTACAATTTTTTTAGTTATATCTTCACTTCTATTTGTTTTTTTTCCATTTATTTTCCAGCTGACTCATTTTAAACTGAAAAGATGAACATTATGTATTTATTCTGTGCCAAAAACTGGGACTTGTCTAGTTTGAAAAATAATGGTGTCATCAGAGTTGAAAATTAACTTCAGATATTAAGGAAAAAAGGTAGAAAGAAGATAAAGTTCCTAAATGTTGTAATATCAGTCATCCAAACTTTGTCAACAAATTACATATGGAAAAGTCACGGCTTGTTTGTGTGGTGGTGTTTTTTTCCCTGAAAACCTCTCCACTATTTTTATTACCACAAGCAGTGTCGTAATGAAAAGGCAAAGTGTTGCAGATTTAATAACGAAATTAAGTAATAATGTTTGAAAATCCTTTGAAACACCTCTTCAATCCATATTGTGGCTTGTATCTTCAGTGACAAAAGAGAACTTTGAATGAAGCCTGCACAGGAGACAACTCTGCCTTCTTGCAACAAAACAGCATTTGTAGGAGTGTTTCACTTGGGAAAGTGGGAGAAGAATAGTTTGTGGTCTTGATCATGTGCAGATGTTGTTGAACCAAAGTCTTCATGTCAGTGATTTGAGTGTTTCAAGGTGATCTTTTCCTCTTGCCTGTTAACACTTTGCTGGGGAAGTACAGCCCATTTGTGAAACCTTGAGGGCAAGTGGCATCTTTCTTGGGTTTGTGGCTTCACTGAGGGTTCTTTGCTATTTCTGCTGGTGGTGTGTTTTACAGACAGATCCTCAATCTCCAAGCTTCAGCAAAACAGATTTTATTCCTTGCTCTATGTGCCTTGCATGTGCATATGAAACAGCATTCGAGTGGAGAATCACTGCAAAAGTGTTGCATCAAAAGCTGGTTGGACAATTGTCAGTTGTGAGTCTCGAGGGAGAGTGAGGAAAAGAACAGAGATAAGGAAGAATGACACAGTGGTTTCCACACAAGAAAATGTGTCATAGCCACAGAACGTTTTCTCAGCATTTTCGTATCATTGGTGACTGAGGTTTGTAAAGTTGCTTCAACAATTCTATCCTCATTTTACTCCAAAAGGTTGTGCAATAACTAAGCTAAACAAAGCTCTGTCTCATGTGCAAGGTCCTCTTTGCAAGGTCCTGCTTAGTTTCCAGGAATTAGTAAGGTGCCTGGCATATCAGGCACCACTCAGCTGGTGAAATAATAGTTTATGTAAGATATAGTTGAATGCAGCCTTTCAAGCTTAAGCCAATATTCTCCTGTTTTAAACTCAGAGAGTTGTTTTTGTTCCTTGAATATACCAGTGATTTAATAACACTCATAATGGACCAAATATACATGGTTGTGGTTTATCCTGCTTTGTATCATACAGACCAAGGCTGATAGAAGAGCAACATATAGCTCTGAACAGAAAATGTTTGCTGAACTAAAGAGGTGGGAAAGAGCTGAGTCTTGGGCCCTTAAAGAGGATCTGTTCAATGCCAAGATCCCAGGATTTGACAGTTGGTAGGGTCATGCAGAATATAACTTTCCCTCCTTTCTTTTTACATTCCTATAGCAAAAAAAATGAGGAGAGTAATTTAAGTAACTCTAACAGAGTGTGTTGTCCTGCCATAATAAGGTAAGTTTTCCAGTTCAGCAGTGGGAAACAGAGTTTTTCCCTTTGTGGCATTGTCTGCAAGTCTCTGGTTCTCATTTGGCTGGGTGTTAAACTGACACAGTCCCAATCCATGGCTCAGGGAATGTACAAACAGCTTGGATGATAGGAGTAAGCCTGACACATCAAAAGTTGAAAATGAAACCCATAATTTAAAAAAGCAATCAAACAACAACATATTCTCATCCCTACCAGCGAGTACTGAGTGTTAGTAGTATAACATTAAATAGCTGAGTAGCAGTGAGTGGTGATTAAATAATTGTTGGCTGCCGTGGATGGAATAAAAGACCAACATTGGTCTATAGATTTCTTCAGCAAATTGATAGAACTTGTCATTAGTTTTAAGTGTTTGTCAATTTATGCATGTTTCAGTAAATTGAATAGAATATTTAATTTCGCTTTTATTGTGTGGTGAAAACAAAGTGGTGTTTAGAGACGACCTCAAAAGACAGAAAAGTGTTAAGGAAAATGTGTCTTTGTCTATATCCCTTCACCCTGATAATTGCAGGAATTTTGATTTGTGGAATATTTGGAGGGTACAACTGGGGTACTTTGCTGATTATGAACTGGAAAGAGATTTAATTACAGATGCTCAGCATATTCTACATAGTTCAGAAAACTCTTTGCTAATTTGAAGCCATTTTCTGTAGGGTTATTAGAGATGGTTCATTTGTTGTTGCTATTTTGGAGAGGCCTACATTATTGAGCATGCAGGAACTGTTGGGATTTAACCTGGTTTTGTAAATTCCTATTTGAACTATGATACAGATTTTAGGAAGGAAAAACCCAGTGATGAAGAATACAATAAAAATACTGGAATTTCAGAAGTGAAATGATACTCATATTTAGAACCTGCCTCTTTGGATCTTTTGCAAACATCAAGGGATCTCATAGTATTTCAAGCTGTACACCTAGAAAATCACTTAAAGCTCACAAGGTGAGGTAAATTATTCATGTACCATTATGAGGCAGCATTCACACTCCAGGCAGAGAAAATTCAGGTGGCTAAATACAATTTCCAGATTTGTAAGTAGGCCAGGCCATTTGTTACAAAGTGTTATGAATAGCACTGGTGAGCGCAGATTCTCAAAACATACGAGAAAGTTTGATCTTCACTGTGGACCACAAATTCAAAACTAGTTGAGAAGGAGAAAAAACTTCTAGAATTTTATCTGCAGAGATACTTTGGATTGACACAAATGGTAGTTTCAGAACAGGCAGCATAATGGTGCTTGGGAAGGGAAGCTCATTCCCCATGAGCAGCTGCTCTGTAGTAATGCCCAAATGAACATCATCCATGTTGCTGCTGGCTGTCGTCATGTTGGTACTTGGTGTTTGAAATCCTACATTTGACCATCTGCAACTCAGTTCAGTGACCCTCAAGATGTTTAGATTAGTTTCCTTGTGTTTTCAGTAATGCTTTGGATCTTCTCAAAAATGTCAGCATGCTACATGTTTAGCTATCAAAGTAGTAAGACATTAGTCCAAATCTGTTAAAATATAGTTTAAGTGCTGTGTTATCCATTACATTACTAATGTGGTGAAAACCAGCAAGGTTTCATAGTTTTCTTATGAGCTGCATGATGGAGGTTCCCATGTATTTAGGGTGAAGATTCCAGGCTTTTCCACAAAGTGAAAACTATGAAAATTCCTTTCTGTGGGAGCTCATTCTCAGCAGCAAAGATCTCCCTTGCTTTTAGATTCATGTTTACAGCAGCTGTATGGACCTTACAAATCAGACAGAAATAGGAAAAGGAGTAAAAAGTGGCAGGTTTGTGGAACAGGCTGAGGAAGGTCAGTGTCCTATTGGGGTGGGAGCAACTTTGGCATAAGCTCTTACTTGTATAACTGTTATAGAATAGCAGGGGGAATACATTTAACTTTTCTAATTGCAGCTAAATGCAGATTACAAGGATGAAAATGCAAAAATGTACCATTTATTTTCTGAGGAACAGATTGCACAAGAACAGGTAATGGGATTGGAATGATTATGCTGCCACCTAAAGAGAAAGGCAACCTGCCACTGAATACTTGTGTACTCTGGAGTTTCCCTCTGTGACTTCCACAGGAAGGTTTTGCAGTCTGCCATTGTACAAAATAAATTCTCAGCCTTTCTTTGTTGTTTGCAGCTGTCTTCAACCAATCCCTTAATGTTTCTGGACTAGAGCAAAAGCTGAATGTTTACAAATAATTCCCCACTGAAGAAATGCGTAGCATAATGCTTTATTTAGCTAAAAAAAACCCCAGGCTCCAGCAGCCAGGCTCCAATAGCCAGCCTGACAGGCTGGTAGAGCCATGGATATCAAGTGATGCTGCTTGGGATGTACCTCTCTGGGACACTTTATCTAAAGAGCCCCCTCTTCCAAGGAAGAGACGTGGAAAGTGGTGTTAGTGCACTGAAGTTCTGCCTGGTTACAGAGCCCTATTGCTTCTTCCAGGAAACTCAGAAGGACCCCTTTCAAGGGTCATTTACTGTTTGTTTTTGTAGTGAATTACCCTTCATACATATTTCTTTTCTGTTGGCTCCTTGGTCATTTCTCTAATTTGGGAAGTGTACTTTTAAAGACTTTTGGTGACATGTTTATTTTTCCTAAATGCCTATGGAACAGAAATGCAACCTCATGAGGCAAGTGTGTCCCAAGTGGAATCAGAATGGTCCCACAGTGTTAATTCTGTTCATCCATTATGTTCCTTAATTTTTCCCTTCTAATTTTAATCCTGTAATTTTAAAGAAGAAACTGTTTTGAGCACTTTGCTTTCTGTGCACACATTAAAAATATCAATAGGATCTAAGCATATGGAAAACTGAATAGGCAGTTTCTCCTTCCCCCTTCACCTTCTCACATGTGCAAAGTAACAACTGGGGAGGGGGGAAGGCAAATAGGACCAGGAATCTGTCTCTAACCTTTCTGCACCTTGATAACAACCTTGTACTTTCCGTTTGTCTTTTTTGCACTGAAATCTCAGGAATTTCAGCCATGGGTAGCGAGGTTCACAGATAGATGCTGAAAGGGTGGTGGCCTCTGCTTTTTATTGCTGGCTGTGGCAGGAAGTCTCAATTAGTGTGAAAACACTGAGAGTTCTTAAATTAAGCAATTGAGGAAAATATTTTTATTTATGCTGCACACTTGCCTTTTAAAATTCTCTGTTTGATTGCTAGACAGAGAATGGGAAGCTATATGGGACAGCTTGATATACTTTACCTATGGCAATCTTTAGCTGTAAGTGTGTGAATGCTAAAGCTACTAATTAATCTCTGTTAACAAATAGCTGCATCTTCTTCTCCCTAATGATTTCACAGTGCTCTCTCCTCGTTAAAGCATGAGAGTAGTAAGGCTTTGGTTTTTGTTAAATAAAGAAAAAAAAAGTAGTTACAGGAGATTTTCCCAGTGGTTTCTAAGTAGATTAGCAACATCAATTTGCAGCAAAAATTAGCTAAGAACCAGCAAGTTAGAGATTTAAGACATGTATGTACTAGAGCTGTGATATAATAGTTACACTTGTATCAAAATTAAAGTAATTTAATACCTTGGTGTGATTACAGAATACAAGTGAAATTACCATAGTTTCAGAATGTCTTGGCTTTTAGCGATGACAATGTTTGTTATTTTTAATGTCTTGATTTTTTTTTTCTGCTTTCTAAACAATGTAAAGGGAAGAAAAATTAACTTTTCTGCAACACAAGTCCTCTGTTTACTTTTAGAAAAGCTTTGTTTCAATTCATTTATTAATTACTTTTAGAAAAGGAAACAAAGACGTAGGTATAAGTATGTTGTAATGCTCAATTTCAGAACCTTAAATCTCAATGCTTCTAATATTTGCAGTCTGGCATTGATTGTAAGTATAATAGGTTATTTCATGCTGCTTCTCTTTATATTCATGGTTATGATACTGAAATGTTAAGACCACACACAGACAACAAGATCTCCAGCCACTTACACATGTAAACAGTCTGGCTTTTTACAAAGTGGAAAAATATTTCTTGTGCAGTATTTTAACATGATCAGCATGTTAAGGCTCAATCTGCAACTGTGTCAACATTTCTTTGGCTGTAACCATTAATTCTGTAGCCTCTTGATAATATGTAAAATGTGAGACTGGTTTGTTTACTACTGGGATTTGTCAGCAATTACTGTATTTAGCTTAGTGCTTTCAAATATATAATAGATCAAAGACTTATTTTGCATCATCACTGTGGTTTTAGTAAAACAAAGGATTTTTTTTTTTTCCCAGCTGGCTTTGGGCTCTTCAAAGGGCCATGGAGCAATAACTTTCATAAATATTGCTCTTATACCTGTTTGATATTAGTAGGCACAGGTAGAATACATTAAATAACCTTCTATAACTACTGTTGCACATGAATTTAGCTCTAGAGACAGGAATATGCATCCCTTTCTGGAGTTATCTGGAGACCTGGCATGGCCTCAACATAGCTGGGAATCTTTGTTTTCTTTATTTTTGTGTAATCAATGCATGTTTTCAGCATTCTTATTACCATCAGGAACTGCAAGTGCTGTGGTCATGTGCAATATTATCTAAGCCCCACATAATTTTCAGCACAAAGAGTTGTGAAGATTACAAGTTCTGATTTGGTTATAGCTAATAAGAGTAAGATGGCACAGAAGCATTTTAATGGACATCAAATCTGTTCAAATAATAAGTATTTGGGTTTCTGTTATCTCTGTTCTCAAAGTCTTTATAATATATTTATGAATTTAGTTTCAGGGTATCTTTGAGGTATCAAAAAAAAACCCAAAATCCCAAACTTATTAGACAAATCTGCAGAACTTTGGTAGGGATTTTTTCTTTAGTTAAAAGCAGGCTGTAAAATCACTAAAACTTGCCACTGCTCCTGAGAAAGTTGCCAATAATTAATTCCATTATCTTTGGGGCACTAGGTTAAAATATTTCACCTGAGCTTTTCTTATCATTTTGTACAACTCTGAAGTTGCTGTTTTTCTATCAGTATTTTATTTAAGAGATAAAAATAATGACACACGAATCCATAAGACTGACTCTTTAAAAATTCCAAAATGCAGATATTGCAGTATGGATGAGGTAAATTACTGGGGGGAAGTTCAGTTTTAGAAGTAGTCAGCTGACAGAATAAAACTTTTAAAGGGCAAACCTGCATTTTTAAATTCACTATTATAAAATGTTTAATAAATGTGTCACTGTTAGTATGGGAGATTAGGGAAGCTTTCAGTTTGGAGATCACTGTCTTTTAGTTTTTAGGACTTGAATGCTTTTTGCTGCTTAAATTCTGTTGCTATTACTGAACACCACTCAAACCAGATGTTTTGCTAAAATTTGAATGAATCTTTTGCCTAGTAAAACCCAAACATACTGTTCTCCCAAAAAGCATATGAACAAAGAGAATGGATGTATTTCATCATTCCTGCTCTGCTGTCTGGCCCAGCTTCATTTCCTTTGATGGAAAAATGATAAATATAAATGTAAGTGAGGCAGCAAGTGGTCTTTATCAGTTAGTTAAAACTAAGTTCTTGATACTAGTTTTGTTTTCAAAGATTTTAAACATTGAACTTTTATTGTGAATTTTTTGTGAAGAATGGGTTTAATACAATAATTGGAACAGATTTTTTTACTAGGTTTTTTTCCCTGCAAAGGTTTTATTTTGGACATACCTACCAGCTATGTATCCAAGTCTTTAGAGTGGTAACAAATCCCAGGCTTTAAGAAGCAGCAGTAATTGTAATTTGAGTTTTGTGATGAGCCCTTTGCCCTTGGCTCAGAAATCTCCCCGCTAAGTTATACACATCTGGGAAAATCAGTTTACATTTATTCAGTAGATTGAATTTTTAGTTGGGAAAACCCTCTACTGAGAGGGAATCTCCAGTGAACTGAGTGGCCCCTGCTGCACTGGAGGTGGGAAGGGGGAAGAGGGAGCCCATCCAATCTGAAAGTAAAGAAAAGAAAGGATGGGATGACTTAAACAAAAAACCCCAACAACGACAAAAAGCAAACAAACCAGAAACTGCTGAAGGTCCCTGTTATTTAAGGGGCAGGGACTGGGGGTGGCTGATGTGAGAATGGGCTCCAGGGATTTGGTAGTTTGGGCAAGTTATGGAGACTGGTAGGAGAGCAGTGGAGCAGGAATGAGGAGAAAATTCCCGATGGATGTCAGGGCTGGAGCAGGGGTGTGCGGGTGGTGTCAAGCTGAGGAGTGAACTAAAAGGTGATGTGGAGAGAAGGTAGGAACAGGACAACAGTCTCCTGCTTGCCCTTTCTTTTCCCAAGGTATGGAGCAGCAGGACTAAACAGGAATTACCAATGGCTTGATAATGAGATGAGGATTAGGAGTAGTAAATTATATTCAAACTGATGGGAAATCTTGAGTGGCAAGATTAAGTGTTTTTGGCAGCTTGAAATAGGGAAGTGATTAGGAATATCCAGATGCTGGCAAGCATAAATTTTGGGGGATGATGAGCACAATTGTCTGCTTTATGTTTCGTGTTCCCCTTTGCACCCTGGGAGGAGAACCTGCAGCCCCTGAGGTGACGCAGAGACACAAAATGTTTTATCCTTCCCCAGTGCTAATCCAAAGAAAGGCTGATGGTTTACTGCAGGTTAATTGTATTGATTCAGTGGGGGCAGATGTCTGTGGGGCTTCCCATCCAGCTGATTTCCCTGTGGGAGTCAACGTGTCACCAGATGGGAGATTTTCCTTAATCAGTTTTCCACCTGCCCTTACCAAGGTCGTGTTCAGAAACTGTTTAACTTCCCAAATGTTCCTGCGGTTTCGAGGAGCGTGTGTGGTGTCCATGGCCTTTTCTGAAGTCTCTCTGTAGTATTTTGTGATTTGTGTTGTTATATCACTGCTTCACTCTGTGCATTTTTATACAGTTATTATAAACTATTTTATATGAAAAGGGTGTATTTCTCATAATGGCTTTTAAACACCTGAATTTTTCAGAAATACTTGGTTGATAAAAATCAAAGATTTTTTTGTAGTTTTTTTTTTTTATTTTTTATGTTTCTTTGAAAACCTAATGGAGGGAGGTTGAAGGCCATATTGAAAGACTTTAAAGCCAGCAAGATTTGGAGCATCAAATACTCTTATCATGTTACAGTAATTAATATTAATGAATTAAAATGTTTACACACCCTGATCTCCAGTGCTCTCTTTGATGTTAATTACTTTTCAGTAGATCATGAGTTCATTCTTCATATCAGGCAAGTAAGGAAATATTTCCTCTTCATTTACCTGTGTCTCTTAGCAACACAATAGGTGTTAGTAGTTGATGAATAACATATATTTTTGCTGTATTTGTTATATGGAAATGCTTGCTTTCTCTCTTTTTAAAAAACTCTGAGTGGAACTTTGTTACTAAATTCAAGCAAAATATAATATAAAGATACAAATACATGGCCATGGGTAAGTATAGTGAAGCTTAACAGTGTTCTTGGACATGTTAAAGCCAAGTTGTTGTTTTTTCTTGCACTTAGTAATGTGAATCAGATTAAATGAACTTCACTGGTTCCTGTCTCTGTGGTTCCTGATGTCCAGGAGCTGTGATCTGTCATGTGCTGCCATCTCTGTTCCTTTTAGCAGACAGTTCTGCAGCTATCATGCTATCAATTTTTTTAATTAAAAAATGAGCTGTTGCTTTCCAAAGGGTAATTCCCTCTCAATCTGTAAAGTAGATGTGTTGCTTTTTTTTCTGTTGAAATCCATGGAAGAAAAACTACTTTTTAACTTAATTTATAGAGTGTAGTCCTTCCTGTGTGGCTCTTGATAAAGATGCAGACTTGTAGGAAGTGAAAACTCAACCATAGCTGTTCCAGCTCTGCAGGTATTGTTGAAGTTCCTTAGTTGGCACAGTCCTGTCTTTGGCAGGTGATTCTTGCAGCATGTGAGGGTTCATCCTTTGGTTTTGCTCCTGTGATTTTCACACTTAATTGTATGACAGTGTTGGGTTTTTAACCAGTGAAATCACATTATATCAGCAGCATCTGTCATGTATTTTAATGTAAGATTTCTGACTTCTGGTAGGCATTGCTTGGGTTCTATCAGAAATGTTCTTGCTGTACACAAAGGGGCCTTTCCATCTTGTCAACTTGGCTTTTTGAACTCTGTGGATTTCCAATAGTTTGGGCACAGGTGAGTATTGTAACTGGGAGAAAAGGAACTTTCTGCCCTGTAATATGATCTGTCTGTTGGAAGGATGGTTCATAGATCTGTTTATCTGCTGAAAAATTCAGCCTTGTCTTTTAAAATCTATTCTTTTTCATTGCTACTCCTATTGGTGGTATGCTTAGTTTCTGCAGCTGAGATGGACATTTTAAATGACATTTTAAAAATACAATTTTTTCTTAAGCAGCTGTAACCAGAAATACATCCAGGAATCTTTCTTTTTTAAAAGGGATAGTGGAAACAAGGTAATTAAACATAATGCAGCATTATAAAGACTGCAGTCTTAAAAAACTGCTTTGTATTATGCAAAATTGATTTTTAGTTCTGCTTTCTGTGTGAGTAAAGGTGCTATTGGCAGATATGATTTTCAGCTCTGGATTCATTTTCTTCTAAAATTCCAACACTTTCTTGTAATATTGAACTGTAAGGGTATTTAAAGCAGTTATTATTTAATTTCCCATGCATATGAAGTGAGAGTGCTTTTTAAAAACCCTTGGAAAGCAGACATAAATACAAATCTTGTAACATTAAAACTTCAATGGGCTCTGGCAGGTTACATTTCTTTCATACTTTTGTGTTTCCTTTGAAAGAAAAACTTTCCCAGATGGTCATTGCAGGGCACTGAATGTGACCAGTAATTTCATGTAAGTTCATAGCCCTGTCAGAATTCCTTATTTGGATACTGAATTCTTTGCAGAGGCTTTTTCATTTTTATCTTTACACTATTAAATGAAGGCAAGTGGAGGGTAAGATTATCTGCAAGGTCACAGAGAAACTTAAAGCATGATGGACAAAGTATCCTCACCGAGCTGGAACTAGAAATAAACACACAAAAGAAAGTATATGGCCGTACTGATAGTTATAAATGAAGTGTCAAGGGTTCAAATCTGGGAAAGTATCATCAGAATTTATAAAGTTCTACTTAAATAGTCCATTCTCCTCACTTCAGACATCTGTTACTGGTTATTGTTTGAGTGACCACCATGTACATTATACAAAAAGGAATGTGTTCTTTGTAAGATCTCTGCTAATGTGGCAGATAAAATCCCAGTGTTTGATAGCAGTGCCAAAGGGCAAAGAGGTGCTGAACAATATTCCTCGTCTTTACCATAACTTTCCTTCCTGGAAAAACAGGCTTTGACAGTGGGAAAATGAGGACTGAGATAAGGAGAGGTGGAAAGAGGCTTGGGAACTGAGAGTGATACAGACCAGAACTTCAGCAAGCGGGGGAAAAGTCTCCTCTTAGGCCGATGCACCAAGAATTATTTTTCTTGTTGATTACAAATAGGAGTTCTATCTCCATGCTATGGCCATAAGTTAAAAGGACTAGCAAGTTAAGGAAGAGTTGTTTTTGTTGGCATGTAGTGTAATCTGGGCCTAGTTTATAAATCTCTAGCAATTGATTATTGCCTTTTTTTAAAGAAAAATGCACCGTTTTGATTAATGCAAAATGCTGCATCAGTCTCAAAATTTCATTTTTCAGAGAATCAAATTATAATGATGGAACTGATGGAAATGATTTACTCCTTGTGAGATATGAAGCAGTTGGCATTGAAGGTTCTCTTGTTTTTATTGATTATGGGTGTTAAATGACAGTGCAGCCGGTGGGGATGTTGTTGTCTGTAAACTTTATTTCTTTCCCCCTTACAGAGCTAAGCAGGTGGATACAGGTTATGGAAAATTAGATTTTACTGCAGACATGTTAAGTAATTCAGTTTTAATTTTCCATTTTAACATCTTGCTGGGTAGATACAAACATTGCAATTAAGCAAGATTTAATTCAGCCAGGTGACATCTTAGATGCCCCATAATGGCAAGAGCTGAAGTTATTGATCTGCTTTCTGCTGTCAGTAAAACTGACAGCACTTGCCTGTTTAGAAGATGCATTAAGGAGGGATTGTGACCTTGGCAGGTGTGGAGAAAGTCTTGAATGATGAATTTAAATTCAGGAAAAATATCATGAGGAATTAGGAGACCTGTGGCACTTTTTTTGAGATAGATTTACTGATAAGAGCAAGGAGAAAAAGAATAGTAAATATAGAAATACATGTAATTTTGAATAGAAAATTATAAAAATGAAAGAATTTTAAGGGGCTGTTTTATACAGTTATCAGCTTATGTACAGAAGGTGGGTTTTTTTTTCCAGCAGTTTAGTTCAGTGTGGGGGGAATCTGGGTGACAAGTGAAGTAAAACAAGTTACCTAAGGGAGAAGGCACTGGCTTGAACAAGATTCTCTGTATTTGCACACAATGGGAGAGGGTGCCAAGATGCATTTGTAGAGTTTTGCTATTTACTAATGTGATAAAAAGCTGAAATTTTTGAAGCAGATGCATTAACTAATTTTCCAGTTTCACAGTGTTCTTAGCTGCAAAAGAAACAATAGGTATTAATGTAGTTGTTTGTCTGTACTCTGCACTGGAAGAAGAACACAGAAACCCAGATTTTAACATATGTGAGAATAATAAACTTTGGCAGATGTTGGTCTTATTAAACTGCCCTAGTTCCATGTATGTGCGAGTGCCTCCTGTGATAGGACTGAGAAAATTGTCAGATCAATGTCTAACATCTGTATTGGGCCAATTAACACAAACTGCCTTGGGGCAGAATGAATGGATACCTGGATTTGGGTAGTACAGTGGGGGAAAAGTCAAAATACCCATTGTAAGAAGTCATGCACCACAGCCTTCTGGTGTCTTCACAGGAATGAGTGAGTGTAAGGAACAGGGAGATCTGGCTGCTGTAACCCATTCAGATTCTCCACAAGGTGCTTCACCAAAGGCTATTTAAATGGGCTGACAAAGAAGGTCCTTACACAGATTCCCTGGCTGAAGGATAAAGGAGGGTGGAGGCAATAGTGGGGTTGAACAGGGAACTCTGGGGCAGACACTGTGTTTGCAAAGGTCTTGAGAAGGGAGCTGAGTAACAGAGCTTACAGTGCAGGTTGGCAAAAAATCAGAGTATTGAGTGACTGTACAATTAAATGACAGAGAATAGATCAAGTGCAATGTATGTGTGGGTGAGGGAGAACAGCTTCAAACTAAGGGGTGTGATTGATGGGTTCTGAACACAGGACCAGCACACAGGAATGACTTCTTAAAGTTCATAGTATTTTCTGGAAGCGTCAGCTCCATTCACAGCAGCGTTTAAAAAAAAAATCAAAATCAATGTGGGAATTAGGAACTGAGTGAAGCAAACACAAGTAAAACCATCACTGTGCCATGGTACAAATGGAGGGCACAACCTCTTTTCAAACACTACATTTGCTGATAGTTCTCCACAGTGGAATTAAGAGCATTAGTGAAAGGTGGGGAACTTCTTCAGTATAAGGAGCAATTTAACACTCTTAGGCTTGGAGGAGAGAAGGCTGGAGGTGAGTGGATAGGGAATAACAGTGGTCTGTTGAATTGTGGATGAGAGGAAGAGATAAATAAGAAATGTCTGTTTGTTCTAATTTAACAGCCAAGAGTATTTAATTAAATCAACATGATGGTTTGAAATGGACTAGAACATACAATTCCTGATGAGTGTGTTATTGGTTTTGGGGGACTGCTTGCCACAGAATTTTGTGGATGCAAGAATTCAAGCAGTTTTATAAACCAGTTTAACAAGTTCTGGGAGAAGACAATCGCTGGTGACTTCCAAATACAGATGCAGCCTCTAAAACCTCAGAATCTCATGTTGACAAATGTCTAATACATCTATTGAGTAAACTATCATTATTTGCTTATGTTTTTTAACCTTTTCCTGTAGACTTCTACTACTTGTTACTGCCAGAGCATAGGGGTCATTATGGATCTTTGGATTGACCCAATGTACCTTTTTATATATTTAATGTCTGCATTTTGTTCCATAAAATCAACACTATTTATAATTTTCAGGGATTTTAATGTTTTCCACGTGTGTTAGGATTGCTGCTAATTATCACTGGAATTCTTATAAACATAATTGTGGGAAATATTTCCCACATATTCCCAATTAGTAACATAATCCACGGGAAATTTGAAAAAAAAAAAAAAAGAAAATAAAAAGACTTTGAAATGTAAAACTTCTCCGAAATCTTGGGAGCCTGTTGTTTCTATTATTCTTCATCATAGGTGAAAATGAGCAATAGTGTCTGTACATTGTGTTTTTCAGAAGTGTTTTTCCTTGAGTTTTCATTATGTGATTGACCACATGTGAATATGATACCTATCAGTGCACTTGGTGTGAAAAAGAATTATAGAAACCCACAAAACCAGCTGTAGGTTAAGCTGTACATGTGTAAAATACTGAGTTTGTTTCTTTGAATATTTGTTTCATGTTAGAAACAATCACAATTAGTTTGGATCTTATCTTCTTCTGTTGGAAGAGACTGGAGTCAATTAACTAATTTTTATAAATCTTTAGGAGCAAAATTGTTGGCACTTCACCCCCCCCAACCTGAGAAGCTGAGTTGTGGGAAGAGGAATATTTGCAGAAGAAGTCACTGTGTTACAACTTTTGGCTGTGCTTGCAGGGTTCATGTAAATACTGATTAATGTCACACCTGCCTTCCCTGTAGGTCAGGGATGAGCTCCTGGTGCCTCCTGAAGGGCTGCTGCTGGAACAGAGTCAGGTGCACTTTTCCAGCTGCATCTGATTCCAGTTAAGGTCTTGTCATCCCCACCTGCTTTTCATTGCCTTGTTCTCCTCCCAGAGGTTACCACTTTGGTGTGCCAGGAGAGATATAGGAATAGTCTCTTCCTATTTGTTTCTGCCAGACTCAGTAGTTTTTAGGATGCATTTTAAAACAGATGTTGAATTGATGCTGGTTTAGGTGGGGGACAGTTATACCTGTTCAGTTCTGGAAGAAGTAAGATGGAGCAGACTGGGGCAAGGACAGGAAAATGGGGAAATGACTTCCTTAGCAGGTGAAGTTTTAGTCCAAGCAGCCTTTCTGGTGACAAACACACCACCAGGAGTCAATGATAATTTTCACAACTTGTTGTTGCTTGTCACCAGCTCCTCAGTGTTCAAGTGTGTTAATATTTTACATATTTTTATAAATGGCTTGTTTCTCCTATTCCTTTTGTATCCATTTTTCTTTATGCACAATGTCTATTTATTATATACTCTGTTCAATGCCAGATGAAAAGAATTCTTTCCCGTGGATATCAAAAAAACCCTTATATTCCTTTGCTTGCCAGCTGGTAATTCCTTGAGGTTTGTGCTGATCATTTTGAACTGTGATGTATTCTCTGTCATCTGATTCTGCTTTTTCAGCAATAAGATTTAGAGCATTACTTATTCACTTGAAAGACTCATCTATTTCTCTCCCTGTACTTTTGTAGATAAAGCATTGAATATTTTGTTGAACTCTCCTCTCCCTCTGCCCTGTGTTGACATATATACTCCCACTTAATAGAAGGATTTTGTGCAAAGGGTGTCACTTCTGTAATGTGCCTTTTTCAGCAGTGAATCACTTTTTTCTTATGCTTTTTCTGAAAAACCTTTCTTGCAGTTCTGAAACTTTCCTGACTTAGCTTAGACAAATTAGTTAAAGCACAGAGTTAAAAAGTACTTCTTTTATGTACTTGGAAAATGCAACATTTCAACCACATAAGCAAGTTTAGCACTCTTAAGAAGTTTGGCTTTGTGTTACATTTTTTTTTCAAATAAAAACCACTTTTGCTTTATGTATTTGTCTTAAAGTATGAGCATCTGTAATCAATGCATCTTCAATCTGTTAAGTTATTTTGGCATAAAGATTTAGCATCTGCAAATATTTTGTATTGAAACGTGCTGCAGATGTTGGGTTTGGTTTTCAGTTGCAGTAGCTGCATGTGGTAGGTAATGTTTTCATGAGAGGGAGGGCAGGGAGTGAATTTCTGAGCAGGTGAGACCTTGTCTTTTAGAATTAAAAGGAGTCCAAAACAATTGCAAAGTTGGGGGACAGGGAACAGTTTCCTGTGTGGGACCTGCCCTCACTTCCCCGTTCTGTTTTTGGGAGAGGGAAGTCGGCCCATCCCTGCAGCTGTTGTACAATAAACTCGGGAAATATCTTCCTGGTGCATCATGTGCTGCAGAACTGCTGCTCCCTTCAGCAGAAGATGTTGAGGGTGGTGTCTTTTTGCCTTAATTTTTATTTCACTTAATTTTCTAGTCATGCCTAGCATATGCAGAAACACAAAATCGGGTGGTACATTACTAAGCTCCTCAGCCCTTCTGTATGGTGGTTCTTTTCATGCTGAACATATCCCTCAGTAGCTTCCAGTACATACTTGATGACCTTTTGTTGATACTCTAAAGTTTGGCTCATTAATATTAAAATGTAGCATGTACAGCATATATGTGAAAACGTGTGAAAATCCATTAACAAGTTAAAGGTCTGAAAAAAAGCCCTCAAGCCTTTCTATTACTGGCTGTGATTTCTTCAGAAAATTATGTTGTCATGTTACTGTTTGGTGATCTTTAGATTTTTGGAAGCTTTAATCATCACTGCTTTTTCTTAGCAGGCCTCAAGCAAGCCCTTGTATGTATTATGAACCTCTAATCATTCTAATTGTTTTGATACCTATTACAGTAGCATTTGATAATTACAAAATGAATAATTCAGATGTGCAGAGTGTTTTGTATAGGCTATGTGCTAGTTCCTTTGTCTTTCCACCAGGGCAAGAAATTAAATCCCAGCACTGACTTTCTGCAACCACAGAGAATGTCCCACATTCCAGTTTAGTACAGCACCAAGGCAATTCTTCTCCTCGTGAATCACTCTCATAATCCCTAACTTTTGTTGTTTATAGCTCAGGGTAAGGGCCAGGTAAGGAAATAATCTTTACTTGCACCCACTTACTGGTGATCAGGTGATGCACAATAATGTGTTAACCTGTGTCTAAGCCCCAGGAAGTGTCCTTAAAATTTACAATTACAAATTAATTGTATTCTGGTAGGTTGTGAATGTGCTCAGCTATCCAGTGAATATGGCTGCTCACCCTTCCCAACCCCAGGTGTCATAAAAGCAGGTTGCTGCAGAGAAGGGTATTTCATCATCGCTTCCTAGCTATGATTTAAAAAATATCATCGTTTTTACAGTGATATTTTACAACAAAAGGGTGAAAACAGCTTGTTGGAATCTCAGCTTATCTTTTTTATTATCTTGAACAAATACTGTGCTGCTATTTCTGTTTTTCTGGATCAGTCCTGACACAGGCAGGGACATGGTGTATATCCTTTCAAAACAATGGTGAGATTGCACTGTTACTTGGAGACTTTGCCCCAAGGAAAAACTTGCTTTTTGCAATTGTTTGAGCTCCAGCTCCACGGCTCCTTTCAATACGTGGGCTACAAAACCTCCTACGGAACTGGGATCAGACCAGCACAGATTGACAACCGAAATTAACCTTAATTCTCTCATGCAATTTAGGCCTCTTTTTCAACATTGTACCTGATAGAGCAGTTCTCCAAGCCCAGTTCAGATGTTTAGATTAAGTAATTGCTGCTTAGCCTGACTGGGGGTGATGAACTGAAGGGCTCTGTTTGCACTGCAGGATTCTTACCTTGCTAAAAACATTCAGGTCCTTTACCTGGGCACATACTGAGGGTTTTCTGAAGGAGTTGTCTTCATTGATTTATTTTAATCTGTTGATTTGGGTGGATCTCTCGCAATTATGTGCTTTAACAACAGCATATTAGTCCTTAATTTGGAAGTCTCCAGTATCATACACAGCTCCATCAGATTTCAAACTCCTTAGATTTTTTTTTTTTTTTTTATGTTTTCCTAAGGGTTGAATCATTCACAAGTATTTCTTGTTTTCTTTTTCCCATCATTTCTTAAGTTTAATATCCTGTCCATCTGCATCTGTTAAGAGTCTAAAATGCTGCCTTGATGTTGCATCTGAGTTTCATGTGTTGTCAGAGCACATTTATCAAAGGTTTGCTCTAAAGGCTTGTTCTCTGCTTACACCTTTTTGCTTGGCATGGGAACCTCTCAGTGTGATCTTAATGTGCCTATAGCTTATTGATTCAATTTTCAGATAACTCCTTCTTTTCTTCCACTCAGACACCAGAAAATTAAACACTCCTCCCTTTAGGAATTTCTCATTCATAAACTATACTCCTAAAAAAAAAAGCAAGCCAACCACTTGTTAAAGATTAGTTAGATATAACCCATATTCAGGTTATAAAAGGGGGAATTTCCTCCCTGCTTTTGGAAAGTCTGGATGCATTTTAGGTTGTCCAATTCCTGCTGAATCTGTGTGTAATTTAGTACAGCTATTTTTGAGGATTGATCTGCAAGTTACCATTGCCCTTGATTTGCTGCTCCCTTTTTACTGTTGCAGAGTGACCCCATAGATCTTTGAAAGCAGGGAATTTAAAAGATCTAGGTGATGTTAGCTGATGGCTATAACCCTTTAACAAGAAGGATTTGTCTGTCAAAACTGCTCTACAACTTCAATAAATTAATTTCTGACAAAGTACAAGCCTTGTACAATTTCCAGAACCAAGCAGTTCTTATCCAGAAGAGAGAAAAAATGGTCAAAAGTGGAATATACCTTTCTTTTTTCCCCTGACATTTGCATCATATTTCTTGAGCATTCTGGAGAATGGACTTGTGTCATAAATAATTCCTGGAGGGATCTTGCTTGTGGCTCTTTCTGGAGCTTTCTCTCTGATCTGTTTTGCTCTGCTTCTGAATCAGCTGGTGAGGAATCCTTTTCCAATTACCAGTTCCTCTCATTAGGTGACCTTCTGATTAATCTCATGACAGTAAAACCACTCACTGGTGACCTGATGGTTTCTAAACACCCTTGAAATAGAGAGCTGAAAAAACACCTTGCTTTGAGCAGTAACCAGGGAAACACTATTTCTGTGCAGCTTGACTGGTGACAAAAAAAAAGTCGATTATTGCTGTAGAAGGGAAAAAGTCAAAATATTGAAAGTCATCGGTGCTCAAAGTACAACCAGAAGGAAGACACATCATTTTCTTTGGGGTCAGAAAGATAAAGGAGGAGAACAAACTTTTGCTTCTAAAAAGCCTGGGAAAAGTGAATTTTGTCATAATATAGTTGGCACAGTGTTATAGGCCGGTGACAACACATAATTAATGCTGTAGATGTTTGAACTTGCTTGATTCAGTGTAGAACATTTAGTTAATTGAGAAAGAACTTAAAAAGGATGGAATATATTTAAATTTTCCTCTTTATTTTGAGGCAAGATATTTCACATAAGAAGGTCCTTACGTATGTTTTATTTTATCTTTTTCCCCAAAATCTCTTGGCTGTGCTTTTACCACCTGGAGATTGATGCTACCTCCTATCAGTTCTGTCACAATGCCAAAAAGGGCTTCCAAAGACATTTTTGAGTGGTCACTGGGATATAGTCTATTTTTTTTTTAGCTGTTGACATAATCTGAGACTGTAACTAATTACCGCTGTGATTGTCCACTTCTCAGGGAAGAGGAAACAGTAGAAAGAAACAGTCCCTACATGTTTATCCTGAAGAACTCAAGTTGTGCAGTGTAGGACACGCTTCTCTCCTGGTAGAACTGGGAAATATGGTTCAAAATTGACTTTATTCTAATTGATTGTAAGCAAAGCAAGGCTTATAAACAAAGCCCCCAAGCTTTTGATACCACAAAGACCATTCTGAGATGAAGCAGAGATGGAAAACTTCAGACCAACTCCTGCTGCCAGCCTGGGGGTGTCACCTGTGTTTGCAGCTCTCCTGGTGGGAAGGAAAAGCAGGGTGACAGTTCCAGCTCGGCTCCTTCCCGCCCATCCCCACATCCAGCCAAACCATCAGATGTTTCTGTTTTAGCTAAGCTACAATTAATTCTGACCCTGCAGCCCACATCTGCAGAGTAATCCCAGAAGTGGGAAACACTAATATGTGTCATGGGAAGCTGGTTCTCCAGCCCTGTCTGCTTTAATGATACAGCACATTTGGAGTGGTGTCACTGAACACAAACTCACCATGTTTATCCCCAGCATCCCAAGTATTTTTTGTTTATAAGGGCTGGTTTTATGCTGTTTGAAGTGATGCAGTTTAAAGAAATGAGAGCACCGTGTAGGAGCCCACTGATTGTAAAAATCAGTATAGCAATAAAAAGTCCTTATTTGGGTGATTTGCAGTAATAGTTCACCATGTAATATGTGCTTATTTCAAGGTTTGAACAGGTTATGAGCAGATGACTTCCCTTGACTGACTCAGCCCTATGTTGGTTTTTATTCTGTTTATGTTACATGGCTGGTTATCTTTTCAACATGCAGAATCTATGAAGTGTTTGATGTATTTGTATAAACAATTTGATTTCTGAAAGCATGTTCTGAATTAGATGCCGTTACTGTACAACAATACACTGACAACACTCTGGGAGCATTTAAAGCCCTTTGTTTAGTAACACAATGAATGTCATCAGACTGTTTCAGTAAGAATGCAGACATTAAAAGCAGCTTGTAAAAATGAAGAGTTTTTGAATTCTAGAATTATGGGGGGATATCAATGAGTGCATCTGTTTCTGTCTTTAATTTTTCAGTGAAATGTTTTCCTATTGATTTTTGACAAATGTTTTTTCCCTTCAAATCAGGCATTCAGATTTCAGTTTGGACAATCACACCTCTAAAAACAATATTCAGTGCAAATTTTGAGATTGATGTTTGAAAGCATGAACTGAAAGGTTGCTGTTCTTTTTGTTTGCCTTTTGGTTATGGTACTTACGAATCCCGAGTTGCTTCTTGCAGCCACACTGACTGGAAACACTTAATTTCCTCTCAAATAAAAGCTAGTATTTGCATGGAATGAAATGTCATCAGACTAAAAATAAAAATTGCTTAGAAACTTCTATAAGATCATCAAATCTGTGAATATAAACAATGTACATTTTTCTTCCACATTCTTCTGTTCCCCTCAATTATTTCTATTGGCATTTAGTCTGTACTGTTCTTTGAAGTATGACAAGTGTTTGGTGTGTTTGCAGTATCTTAATTTTAACTGTTCCATTATATAATTTCAAATATGGTTCGTTATTTTCTTTTTTTCCAATTGTTTCAAGATTGGCAACTGAGGCAAGCGTTGCCATTCAGAAGAAAATAATTACAAACTTTATCTCTTCTTGAAAAACAGGTCTGTACTTTGCATCTGTATCTATATATAAAGTTTCTGGAGTCAATAGAAAATGATGCCAGTTAACATGTAGCATTTGATAATTTGAATTTTCTTGATGTATCAAACACTTGTTGGTTGTTATAAGTGCTGAGCCATGAATAATTTACTGGCTTTCACTTTATAATCTGCAGCGTCTGCTGACTTTGAAGTTCAGTAGTCAACTTAAAGTTTGCTGGAGCTGACTAATGATTCACCAGAGATTTTGGAGAGATATTTTGTCATCCATTTAAAGCTTGGAAAGGTTTGCTGTTGCAGCCATCTGGTAATTCTTGGTTCTCTGGAGGAAAGAGAAGCCTTTTGATACAATAGATCAAAGCATTCTGCTCTTTCAGTGACTGATACCTATAAGTAACTTAGAAGTTTCTCAAAATGATTTCCCAATGCCTGTCTCATTTGCCAAACTTTTGCATTCTAGCTACATTCCAATATTGGTCATGAATTAGATTTTAACTGTATTTGAATCATTATTTTAACACTTTTGTTTGTGCATAATTTACAGATCTAAGTGTTTTGTAAACCCAGAGGTTTGTAATTTACCAAATATGCTGTCATGGTTAATAAAATTGATGCTAAATCTTGTTCTTTGTGCTAATTGTACACCAACAACTGTACCTGTGCTATACCATAAACCTGACTTACAGACTGTGGGTGATGTAAAACTGTATATCACACTACTTTTAGAGCTAATTCTGTTAGCAACTGGAATCCTGAGGTTGGGATGTGCAGATGTTTGGCAGGGAAGGGCAAACATGGAGAGATTGAGTGAGGACAGGAAGGGAGCCCTGCAACGGCCACTTGAAAGGAGCCAAATCTCCTCTGGATGGTTGGGGCACTTTTGAGGTCTGTCTGGAATCAGGATGTTGTTCCTGTTCCATCAGACATTCCGGATGTGCAATTGCCATGACCACACATGTCCAGTCTTCTCTAAGAGGGAGTTTCTTGCATCACAGGCAGCCAAACCAGAATGATGAAATTCGCTTTTCCCTTCCCTATTGTTTGATTCAGGGCTGTCTGAGTGAGATTTGGTGCCCAGTTACAGTAGGAAAAAGAATCCATTAGTTTGAAATGCTCCATATCCCTGTGCAGGGAAAGAGGCAGAGTTGAGTTAGTACCCAGGGGAACTGGGATGTGTTCGTGCCATTCACTCTTCCTTGTGTTAGTTCATTGTAATGACTGAGGTACTGAAGAAAGAAAAGAATTAAACCTCATATGTCACATTGTCCTCAATGAAAGTTAATCAAGGAACTTCAGAAATAGCTGATGTGCCTTGGGATGTCACCTATATCATCCTAATAACTATAACTATATATATATATATATAACTAGATATAACTATGGTAACTATACCATCCTAACAACTGTATATAGGGAGAGCCTTATTATTTAACCAAAGTATAGCATTGCCTAAATGACAGATGTGGTAACTGCCTAATATTTATTGACAAATCCTTCAAAGTTACTGTTCTTTACATTAGGTAGGTTGGAGAGAGGAAAAGACCTCCAAAAGGCTGAATTTTTAAGGAATTAGTACATTTAAAATGCAAACTAGATGACTAATATGGTACCAAATTTTCAGAAAATACAGTGATGGGAGTTTGGTGAAGGAAATTAAAAAAAATTAAAATTTGCTTGAACTCCGATTTAAAAATGTCATTTAGGTAGCAGGAGAAAATTCCATGTTCTTATGCTTGTTGCTATTGTTTAAACTTTTCAGTGAGCTCTGGTGCTCTTGTTTCTTATGAAGTCCACAAACAATGATAAATTTGTAATTCTATACTTCATAAACTTCCCCAGTTGAATGTTCTGCCTGCTGTATCTTGGAATCAGCTGGATATGCTTACCTGCTTGTTTATCTCCTTGTCTGTGTCTGTTCCACATGTGCTTCCTGGCAGCTCCAGTTCAACTTTTTTTTTGTCCTTTTTTTTTTTTTTTCAGTGTGGGAACTTTGCTGTCCTGGTGGATGTTCATATTTTGCCTCAAGGCTCCAATAAAGACACCAGCTGGTTTTCAGATCATGAGAAAGAGGTACAACAAGTATCAGTTCTACTTCAAAAGCATGTGGCTGCAGGGAAAAAGTTGGATTGCCTTGAACTGTTCAGAATTTTCCAAGGCTTTGAGAATATTGTTACTTATACCTTACCATCCGTAATTGCTGTGGGACCCCTTAGTCAGCCATATGTGCTTTTTTGGGTCACTAATGACCACTTTAAATTTGCTTTTTAATTTTTAAACTCTGTGGGTGTACACATACATGTGTATGCTATTTGGGTTCTTGTGACTTTTCGTTTTGAAAGCACATTTTTCATGAATGTTTGTAAATTATCCTGAGTGATATAAAGCAGATTGTGACAACGTGACAGGTATTGTTTTGTTGGTGAAATATCTTTGTATTAATTGTTTTTTTCTCATTCTGAGAAGTGTGAACAGTGTTGCATTTAGAGGGTGCAAGAAAACATAGCAAGTATGAATGATAAACTATAGTAGAACCATTGCATCACATGAAAAAGAATTTTTTAAGTGTATCATTTGTATATCCTGACAAAATGGTGGAAAATCACAATTCTGACTGTAACTTTCATCAGACTGGGTGTGATTTCTGCTCCAACCTTGTGATGAGTTCCTGGCAGGAGTTTTCCCCCATGTCAGCCTGTGTGGGAACTTGAGAAGTTCCCTATTGAAAACGAAGGCAGGACATGTTTGGGATGCCTGTGGACTTTCCCGCAAGTCTCCGTTACGGTAATTTTCAGCAGATACTTTTCCTAATAATGCCATAATTAACCTGTCACTGCAGAGCGTCCCTGGACCTCTCTAAGTTTAAATAAAATTAAAAGAAACAATACATTAATATCCTGAGGGAGCAGAATATTTAGCAGCATGTGGGTCATCAGATTTGTGCTTTATTAAGCGGAGAAATAAGAAAATAGGGGGAAATCTTTTAAACTTCTTTTTTTCTCACTAAATGAACGCTCGTTACGCCTTCTATTTATAACCAGTTTTACTCTCGGAGTTTTAAACGTTTTCAAAATGTATTTTGTAAGGCTGCCAAGACAAAAGATATGAATTTCAGGAAATTAGATCATGATTGATTTAATAAAGAGGCATGACAGGGCAGCCTTCATCGCGTTTCTGGGACCGCACGTTTCGAGAGAAGCACAAAGGTTACATATTTTCAGCAACTGAGAAGTGGGAGTCCAATAGCTTTGCATTTGCTTCCTCTAAGTCCCAGGCAGGATCTTAATGCCTATATATATATATAATTTTTTTTTTAATGAGAGCTTCCACGTGCTCATCACAAGTGGTTTTGTACATTTTTGTTGTTTCCAAATTCAGGAAAATACTGCTGGTGGTACAGCCCTCTCTGCCTGCCTGTGCCACAGTTTGCTGTTATGAGTTGGAAGTAGAGTCATCGTGGGATTGCTTCTCCCTCTTTCTGCCCCTCAGATTTCCCTGCTCTTTCTGTCATATCTCTTTTCCCCTGGAACAGCCAAGTCAAATTTCATCTTTGCGCTCTTAGGTCTGTGTAGTTCTTTGTGGAGAACCATTTAAATAATATTTCCATGAGCATAAAAGCTAAAATATGTTCATGTAAATGAAGGAAGTGCATGGTGATGTTTATTGGTGCAGAAGGAACCAAATACACACCATGTTTCTGCTGCTTTCTAGGCCTTTTCATTCTAACCTGAACACAGAGTCCTGTGCAGGAATGTGTAATGGGATCACTTTAATGAGTTAAACAGAAGAATAAGTAAATATAGTATTTTATAATTAGACTCTACAAGCAGAAAGGAAAATGTATTTCTTACTGTAAGGGGAAAATACTGGCTGTGGTTGACCAATATATTGCCCTGCTTTCATTAAGAGCAATGCATTAAAAATTTGTTGCTCTGCATACTTTCTACATTAACCCAAAGGAAATTTCAAGCCAAGATATTTAATTTAGATACTACTAATATAATTTTGTCATTACCCAAACACAGTAAAAAGGTAAAATTATATTTTTGTGTGCCACAAAGTATCATTTCTGTGAGCACATAGTTATGAACAATGGAAAATGAGAATACTGAGGGAAAAGTCTCAAATATGCGTGTGAGTATCAAACTGAAAACTTATTCTGGTATTCAAGAGATTAATTTTTGCTTTTACTCCAAGTTATTTTTTTCTATGGTTATTCTGGCTGAAGAGTTTGTTCTCCCTGAGTTGTATGTGGTTTTACTGTGCTTTCTTCAAGAAGGTATGAGAAATATGAACAGTTATGTTTAGGAGCAGAAAAATCAAAATGAATTAGAGAAATTAAGTTGCTGTGACCTAATTTGCTCCAAGTCTTCTTCCCCCCAGATACACTGAATGGAAGCAAAATATCTGTTGTGGATTGTAAGGATTCTTGCAGAGAAATAGTGTGTTGACAATTCCTGGGAGGATTTTTACTAGTATTTTTCTTAAATAGCTAATGTCGTGATACATTTTTAACATGTATTTTTTCCTACATTGGCTGCATGTGAAACCAATTTCTGATTAAAAAACTAATGATATTGTAATATAACGTATTTCATCTGCCAAGTGAGAATTTCATCATGTACTTCCTCTCTTGTTTTGTAGAGAAATGGTTTCATTCCCTCCTTGTTCCCATTTGTTTCTTAATTTATGTGCTTCCTCCCCTCAATTGCAGATGATGTTTTTCCTTTTAATGTGGAAGAGGGTGATTTTGTCTTGATTTCTGTAAATTTAGATCTAAGCAGGCCACTGGTTACTCTTCCAGGAGCTCTGCAAGCTGCTGGAAGAAGTTGTTGCTTCCAGAGTCAAACACTACTTGGAAGCACGGAAACAACGTGGTCAATGGAAATCGATGGAACGCGGATCATCTGCTCCTTTGTTTCTCACAGGTAAAAGAAATTATTTGACTTGTCATGAAATAAAGTAAGGTAAAGGATAGTGGAAAGTACTGCTTTTTATTTTTTCCAGGAGAAATTTACCATCAGGAAGATTTTAATTTAGAAATAATATCTTTGCTTCTCCCTCTTGACCTGTCCAGACCTGTCGAGTCCTTCAAGACCTGTCCAGTCTCGAAGAGTTGCCGTGATGTGATAAATGACCTTTGTCACTTCACCAGTGGAACTGCAGCCCCAATGACCTTGGGAGTGCAGGAGAGAACAGGATTAAGAACTTTTACCCAAATGGAACTGTTTTTTTCTGTGTGTGAGGGTGGTGAGATTAGTAAGTGCAATTTCAGTACATCCACCTTTCAAACCAAAGATAATGATCACTGGAGCTTGTGCTCTGTTCCATCAGCTTGGGGGCTAAATGACTTGCCAATTTTTGTTTAATATCATTTCATTGCAGTCATAATGGTAGGTTTTACGGTTGATAGGCTTATCTGTTGGTCTTATATCATAAAACCAGTTTATTTTAAAATAGTTCTTAGGGGAAAAAAAGACTTTTTTTTTATTACTAGCATGGAGCATGTTATAAACTGGTCACAGAAAAGAGGGCTGGCCATGGTTTGTCACGTTTCCTTAAATATATTGAGATGGATCACTACTGAACTATGACTTCTGCAGTGAATATTATTACATACTTACAATATCTGATCACTATACTCATAAATTTTGAATTCAACGTATGTTATATTAACAGTTTTAATTCTGAACAAATTCTTTGCTTCTCAAAATGTTTTCCATTATTGAAAAGGTATATTCCTATGGAATTCCAGTTGGTGGTTGCAGCTTTAAATGCTATTGTCAGTAATAATGAATGGTTTTAAAGAAGAAAATATGGGTTGAATACTGTATGGTTGGCTTAATATTGCAAAATTTTAGGCATAAATGGGAGCCAGATTGTTATGGCACAACAGGAGGGCCTTTCCCCACCCCCAGGAACACAAAACTGCATAAGCAAAAGATGCTTCTGATCCCTAAGGGATTTCTAAACCCTTTTTTCCTTGCAAGTTGTAACTACATTTTATCCCTTTAAAATATTATTAATGTTTGTCAAACACATGAACTTTCAGACCTCTGTACTTTTCTGGATTTTAGTGAACAAGTAGAATTTTCTTGCAGTGCAAGCAGAGGGACGTTACAGAAGGTGGGATCAGAATTTCTAAGACTTGTTGAGGTTTTTCTCTGTTTTCTTTTATCGAGGGATGTTTTTTATTCCTTGTTTTTTAAAGTTTCCTGCCTCAGTAAAAAGTAGGTTTTCCAAACCAATGGTTTCATAAGGTAAAACTACCAGACACAATAATTGTTTTTATATATGCAGACAGATGCAACACTAATTTGTGGGTGTTTGTGAAACTTTAGGGTCTTACATTTTCTTTTATGTCATGAACTTTTCAGTAAAAATACTGGTATGCTGTCCCAGGGTTGTGAACTGATCTGCTTGACTCTTCCCCTTGTTTCCTGAAAATTAAAAACTTAAGGATATGCATTTGAGGAGGTCATCAGTAATATCAGTGACAGTTTTAGATTAAAAGATATTTACTTTGGATGAGGCAGAATTACTGTTCCATCAGTTTTCTGCTGTTAATCTCCCCGTCATTAATTAACAATAAAGAACCAAAGGAAGAAAACAGGCTGTGATAACGAACATTCGTGTTCAACTTCATTTCCAAATCCAGCTCTTTCCTCCTCTCTCAGCCTGCTTTGCTCAGGGCTGTAATTTGTAAGAAAGGAGTGCTTTGTTCAGGTCCAAGAATCAAGTTTATTCAAGTTACGCTCAAGTCTGTTCTTACCTGGGAAGGAAATAACAGAATAGGTGGGTGTTCACTGGGACCTCCCTCTAGGGACTGGTTCAGGTGAGCCTGTTGCCTTCACTCAAACATCCCCAAACCTCTTGTGTTCCTCCTTCCTCTCTGGGCTCACAGGTTCTGTTGGTGGAGGACAATGAGATGGGTTTGTGTTTTTCCCAGAGAGATGAAGTCCCAGATCCCAGGCCAGGTTTGCCTGGTGTTTTGGAGCATCCCAAGAACTGCAGGAGCCTGGCTTGTGGCTCACTGGGTGCACACGCTGAAGGTGCTGCTGGGGAGATGTTTAAACTGCAGCTTTTGCTGCATTTGGAGATTATTAAAACTTTTTGAGCTCTTCAAGCTGAATGTGGTTTCTTTTTGCTCAAAGTTATGCAAGTCTGTGTCGAGTTTCCCTGCTGTAAAACCCCTGCTATTGTCAGGAAGTTTGTATCTGGAGGAGGAACCTTAGGATGGCTATTAACTGGTTATTTACTGTTTTGAATATCCCAGGCCAACATTCCACCCCGATTTGAAGTCACATCTTTTCAGGTCAATTTTAATGTCCACATTGCAGGATGTGTTCAAAATTTAGCAGAAAGAGAATTACTGGACCAGTATTAATAAGATTTTAGACTACCTTTTATGTCAAGGCATGGTGTATTAGGATTCATTTCAGAACTAGAAGCCAAGCTATCTTACTTCAACGAGCAGATCTTGTCCTTCTAGATCTGTTGAGCAGAGAAGACTTGTTAAACTATTTTGAAGAGAAAATTTTCACCTATCACAATTTATTTTTAACATTAGTGTCTGTAGTATTATAATATTATGTTTAATATTAATGCTATTTAATACCACTTTTCAGCTTTGTGGCACTTAATATAAATATCCATGCGAGTTACTTGTTAATTTAGGTTTCTTTTTCATTTAAGTTACACCCACACTGCAGTGTGTGGTGGGTCTCACACTGTCTCATTAGGAAATCTGTGGGTGTTACACACAGGAGAAGAAAGAAAGAAGGAAAGAATGGAAAAATGAGAGAAAGTAGCCAAGACAAGCAAGTTCTTCCTATTCTTCCTTCTGTCTGAACAATTTCCCCACCCCTCCCAAATGGCCAGTATGAACAATTTGCCAAAGTAAGCTTTAATTTAGTCTTTGGACATAGACTTTGGTATAAACTCTCTGTTTCCTGTGTTTAATTAATGTCCAAACGTGTTTGACTTCGGTTTATTTTTATTTTTAAGAGAAATTTAAAATAGGGAGAATTTTCACAGGTTGGATTTTGCCTGGATGGCCAAAAGCACGCAAGAAGAGCTTTGGCCAGGTATGGTTTGTGGTTCCATTATTTCAAGCTTCCTGTTCCACACAAAGTGGCTGGTTTTGCTCAGGAGCAATGGGAATGAAGAGCAGACTATAAAGAGGACTGAGTATTAAATACAGGAGGATGACAAAGGGAGGGCTGTGAAAAATAAGGAAGGAACAAGGTTTACATGGGCACAGAGGAAACAGAAAGGAGAAGTGGAAAGAAAATATGGCTGGTACAAATGTTAAGGTTAGAAATGGAAGGAAGGAAGAAGGGATATTGTAAACTGACCTTCCTCCCCCTCTTGAGGGAGGAAAAAGTTAACTGTGTTTATCATACAAGTAATTTTCAGATCTATTCTCATTCCTTCCCGAGCATCCCTGTTGTTTTTCTTGGCTTGGGGGTGGAACATTTTTGCTCTGATTTCAGATCTTTTTATTGTACAGTCTCTTCTGCAGTGAAAATAATTAGAGAGCTGTCACAGGGCACGAGGAGCTCCCAGCTTGATTTTATCTGCTTTCCCTGGGATTGTGGAGATTGTTTTTTTATATTTTTAACTTTCATTTCGAAGGGAATGGGGCTTGTGATCGTGTTTTCTCTATCCATCTTTTCTCCCAGTTGCTTTTTGCAAAAGTGATTATACTTTATTAACAGGTAGAAGTCTCAGACATTAATTTTTCAGACATTATTTTCATGACAAACTTACTAAAATGAAAAACTGAAGGAAGTACAGAGCTATTTTGAGTAGTTCAGCCTTACAAAGATCTGGAGTCAAAGTTCACGTCTTATTTAGTATAAAGAAAAATGCATAAGATGCAATTTCATAAGAAAATACATTTCTCTTGCTTATGAAAGGATTTTTTTGGCTCCTGCAAGCGCACAAAAAATATACAATAAATCATGGTGGTAAATATTCCAAACTCTTTTGGCCTTGCATTTTAATTTGAACATTATGATGTTTTTAAGGGCAACACCCTTTTCAGGCTGCCCCAGTTTGCTTTAGGAGTGTTCACTGTTACTGTAGGACATGAGTTGTGCAAAATGTTCGTAGGGTTTGTTCCACATTTCAGTCCTGGAGCAGCAAAACTGATTTATTCCCACCCTCCCCGCTGTTAACTCTCACTCCTCTGCTGGGAAACAGTGATTTGTTTGGTTTTAACCTGCATCTTTTCACCTGTCTGGCTTAAAGAGCAGCTCTACAACAATTTGATGGGTGCAAGTAGAGGGAAAAGATAAGCACAGGCCACTGAGGAGGAGTCTCTGAAATGAACTTTGATATTTGCAGTTGCACACTGTAATATCTGTCTCTCAAAAGAATTATACTGCAGCTTCTCTACAGTGGACTCATTTATGATTTGTGGCCAAGTCCTGCAGATCTGTGTGAACTTTAAACTTACATTCATCTGTCTGTGACAACAGAGCCTCATAGCTCTCTGAAATATGCAGTAACTTATGCAATAACTTAGGAAAAATGTTTTAATTAGTATCTTGTACTTAATATTTCCTGTATTTGCTTTAGATTACTTTTTTCCCCCTTTTTTTTTCAGGCAATTTATGGGGAATAAGGGCATCTTCTTTCACCAAAGCTTTTCTTTCTAGAAGATCAAGGTTATAATCTGTTTTTTTTTTTGTTTTTGTTCTCAAGGTAGAGGATATTTGGCGAGAATGAAAAAATCCCCCCATACTTATGCGCTGTTTGGGTGTTTTCTTTTTTGGGAGGTGTTTTTTTCCCTTGCTTTAGATTGTAATACAATAGAATTGGGAAGAACTCCAAGGAGGACAACAGAGATGATCTCAGATGAGGAAATGCAATAGAGGCAACAGTTAAGTGTGCAGGGACTCTTCAGCCTGGAAAAGTATTTTTATATAGTTAATATCGTATTGAAAAAAAGTATATTTCATTGAAAACAACCCAAGAATTGTTTAATTTGTTGTATTCTTGTGAAAAGGAAGAATTTGATGTTGGTTTTGAAAACGGCCTTGACCTGTTTAGCCTTTAATTATTATCTGCCTTAATGCATTGTGTCGCTTTTTCTTGTTTCCATCTTGTTGCCATCTTTTGTCTCTTGCTTCCATTTGATTTTTTTCAGTTTATGAAAAGAAAAAACAGTATGAAAATTACTCCTGAGTGTGTGTGTGCAAAAAACCCCTGTGTTTACATGCACAAACAGCTACTATCTTACACATCTATATAACCTATAAAGGTCTTTCTTTATCATCCAAGTACTTCTGCGTAGGAATTTTGCTGTTAGTACTTGAGTTTATGCAAAGACATGTATATTTATGCAAATTTAAAGTTTATCTTTGGGGTTTTCCTTCTATAGTTAGGCAAAAAATCAGCATCCATTAATCACATGTCTTTACAAAGGGGAATTATGTCTCAGATTCTCAAAGCTGGCTCAAAGTTAATAGGCAATTAATCTCTATCAGTTAAAAATGAAGTTTAGGGGCCTGGTTTGATTCAGGTGCTGCAAGTTAGGCAAGATGAACCCCACCTTTAATTTGTGATTTGATGCTCACCTGAGAATATCAAAGTGATTCCCATCTAGGCCAAGGAACATACCTTTTGAGAGAGCCCTTGGCATCCTTGTTCCAGGTGGGAATTCAGCAATTTTAGAGTACACATGAAGTGAATTTGAAGATCTGTCCCTAAGCACTTGCTATTCCTTATTTGACTGCCCGATTCTTTGCAACATCTGTTCCTCCTGGAGATGCTCATTCACATGTGCTCTGTGTAGATTTTAAAGCTTCTGGAGTTCCTTGTGAGCAGGAATGCAGAGGATATCACTGTACAGCCTGTGGGAGTGTTTTAGCACTGGGCACAGCTGGAATAGGAAGCAGATATGTTTGTGAGTAATTTTTGAGTGCTCACTGTTTGTGTTGAAATTTTCTGATTAATAAATTTGACTTTAATCTATCTTCTCTCATCCTCTGTGAACATGGCAGGTAGGATTTCTGCCAGAATCATTTTAGAGATTCTGTGGTCTGCACTCAGTGCTCAAACCCCTTGTGTTGGAATGTCTCAAATCCCAGAGAAGAACTGATGTGGTCACTGTGATAGACCTGACTTTGCTCAGCTGCCTGACCTTTCCAAATATGTGTGTGGGATATCTGGAACGCTCTCCTGCCTGGAACATCCACAGATAAATAGTGAGGGCAGTTTAACATCATACCTGCATTCTGCTGAAGGAAAGCATTTGTGAATAATGTCTGAATCTGGTCATACCTTTTGTGTTTGGCTAAAATTTTAATGGAGTATTAATTCACCTTTAGAATTTCATTTTTTCAGCTTGGGTACAAAGGATTGCACATATGACACATAACTACAGTGGGTTGCATTGTTTAGGTGTGTGCCAGGTCTGTCACAGAATCACAGAATATTCTGAGTTTAAAGGAACCCACGAGGATCATCAAACTCCAAATCCTGGCCCTGCACAGGACAATCCCAAAATCACACCATGAGCCTGAGAGCATTGTCCAAACACTCCTTGAACTCTGGCAGCCTTGGGAAAAGGGAAATATGATTTCTAAAGGAAAAGAAAAGAAAAACTGTATCTATTTTCCAAAAATTAACTGGGCTTAATAGCTTCTTTTGCCTTTACTTGAACTAGAAAGTAGATGAAAAAAACTAAGGATTGATTCTTATTTTGAACTTAAATGTCAGGTTCCTTTAAGGAAAAAAAAGTGGTCTTTATTAAATGTTTCTAAAGATAGCAATATTGTTTTGGTTAAAATGTAAGCAAGAAAGAATAGGGATTTGAAATAAAACCTAAAAGAATTATGATTTCCCTAGAAATGTTTAGAGGAATTTACTTAATTGCAACCAGAAGTTTGACCTGGAAGTGTAACGTTTTGACCTTGTAGCTGTCTGGCTTCCTAAATGTGTTGTTTTGCTCTCTTTAAACTGTGAGAAAATCTGTTTTACACATCTTTAACCCTTGCATTCCGTGAAAGTCTCAATGTAAAAGTCCCCAAACTATCAGCAGCAAAAGAAAACAAAAATCATCATGATACTTTAAGGGAAAAAAAAAATCACTGCAACTCCGTGTTGAACATTGAAGTCCTTTCTATTTTCATTTTAACTGGAAGTAATTGCAGGTGTAATTTTAGTGTTAAATATGAATGGGATTTTCTTTTAAACTTTCCATCTTACACAATAACACTCTCCTTTGTTCTTTTGTTCTCAACTTTCGTTCTCATATGACCAAAGTAGAAATTACAGCTTTTTAAATTGCGAACATTTTTGTGGGTTTATTCATATTTGGAAAATTTTTAGAAGACTTTACAGAAATCTGTCCAGGTAGAGATAGAGGGCCAATTCCTGAAAAAATTATGCATATTTTGTCCATGTTAGTAGTTCAGTGAGAGCAGTTCTGGGTGTTTGATTCACCACTGAAGGCACCAGGTATGTTGTGGTTATTACACACTGAGGATTTCTATGGACTACAAAGGCACAAGTGGCAGACCACAAACAACACTAGAACAGCAAAGCTTTGCAGGGCCATGCCTTAATTTATTAAATAATTAGATAATGACATAAAAAAATTAGTAGTGTAGCAAATAAGAAAGACTTTTACTTGAAAATAGGAGGCAAAGAGTTCAATGTCATTTTGACTGTGTGTTGTGGGCTTAGAAATTGATGTTTTCCATCAACTTCAAACAGATCAGAGGTGTTCTAAGGCAGAGCAAATGACATTCAGGGAGAAACATTCTCCCTGGGAAATATTCTCTATACAAACCCATGTCTAAATGTCAAAACTTGCTTTAAAGAAGATAGAAAATGGCAATCCTGTATTTGTTTAATGAGTATTTCTCTTATTCTTTTAATTAAGATATTTAGTATTTCTCTTATTCTTTTAATTAAGATATTTAGTTTGTTGAAGGGTTTTTTATGTGCACACACGTGGGTCATAGGGTATGGGCAATGCCTCTCTGTTCTCTTCAGTGACATGAGACAGGATTGTGGGGTTTGTTCTTTTGTATAAAAGTCCTTAAATTTGGTATTTTATACTGAGAAAGGGGATGTTCTGTGTACTTTTTTTTGCCCTTGGCATCTGTTACAGTGATGTCAGAAATGCAGGCTCCTGACCTGTGGGATTCAGGTGGTCCCTTACAACACAATGATCTCAGTGAGCCAAAATGAGTGGGTTTTTTCCAAACCATTTTGCAGTCAGTCTCCAGCTCTTTGCACCACAGCCAGAGCTGAGCTGGTGGCACTGAGCAGGTAATCACAATCGTGGTTGTTCTTGGTGATGTCCTCTTTGCATCAGAGCTTGTGAGAGCAAAAGTAGAGACTTACTTGGAAATAGAGCCTTTCAGCAGCTGACTTAATTGGGATCTATTTGCCAGCATTTAAAGAGAGAAAATACACAAGGCTCCATTGTGGTGACTTTCCACCTATTTGCTGTGCCCCAGAATTTCCTTCTATTCCGAGTTGTTACAAATCTAACAAGAGTCTGTTGTGTGAAGAGACAAAACCCCACGAACCTCTGGCACAAATTGCTTTATTCAGAAACCAGGGTGAAAGTGCTGGTTCAAGTCCACACTTGTCTCTAAGAACTCACTTGCTTTTGAAGTGTACTCTAGATGATAGGGTAGAAGAGGAGTCATGACCATCCACATCTTAGCTCCACTGGGCTCTGCTAACAGGAGCCCTCAAAAAAAAATTAAAAATAAAAAAAAGACAGACAAGGACACTTATGGTTACCACATATCAAGATCAGCTTTGAAGAAACCACCTTTTTCGTGTTCATGCCACATGTTCTGCTGAAGAACCTCCTACTGACTTTTCTTTCCCTCTCATTCTCTCCCATCATGTCTCTGATGGGGCTTTTTTCACCAGGCCCAGAGGTTTTGTGGCCCTGTGACACAATACATTCCTGACACTTTTAGTGACCCTTGTTAGTGGTAGAAGATGAAAGTCATGGCAGCTGTGGGAGCTTTAGGGTTAAAACCTTTTTTCTCTCTTGGGTAAAAGTTTTGCAGAAGTTATTTCTTATTGCCAGGGGAAAAAAAAATAGAGTTGGAGACCTGTGAAAGGTTTGATTGACTTTATTTGAAAATCTTTCAGCATCATAGTATTGGAACCCACAGTTATGTTGTTCTAATGAACCAGTCATGTTTGGTAAATTCTGAGAGGCTGATTTCCACAGTTTGGTTGAGTTTTTGTGCTCAAAGAGACTTTGCTTTGTAGAGATTCCTGACACTTAAAATACAAAGTCCTCCATTTCAAGTTTTTCACGGCTTCAAAAAACGTTCCTGGAGTTCACAGATTTCCTCAAGGAAAAACGACAGAGACAGTTAGGCTGAAAGAACATATTTTTTTGAAGAGGGATGTACTATATTCTGCTTTTCCTAGTGCCATGTGAGTCAAACTTGGGACTGTCACAGTGTCTGTGTCTCGTTCTAGGTAGAATCTGCCTTACTTTTGTCACTGTGAGGGATTCAGTGATTGTTCCATTTGGGTACAGCTTTGTCTGCCCAGTTTTTGGGAGATACTTGGCTTGATGTGCAAATGTACCATCATGCAGTTTAACTGAGCTGCTCCATCACAGCACAGACACTTGGAAGAGACTTTGGCTTCTCCTGTGCTGCTGACTTGTCAGACAGTGTTTACCACAGGCTTTGTTTTCCCATTCTCTCTGCCTTTTGGCTGGAAACAACAGATGCCTTTCTCAGCCTTTCTCTTGGTTGTTGTGCTCATTCCAGTGGTTAAAGGAGTCCAGGCACGTGGCTTTCTCTGGAATACAGTTTATATGTTCAAAACAGGGAGGATTTCTAAATAGCTTTCAGTTCCTGTGTTAAAGCCCGTCACATGCAATTAATAATGTGGTTATTGAGTCTGAGATCAACAAAAGGGTGAAATGAGATCTTGTCTCCTGTTAGAGAACAGTTGTCTGTAGGTAAAGGTGCTCTGACCATCTAATCTACTGCTCTACATTGCTCTCCTTGGATGCAGGAGCAGGTGGTGCTGGCTCTTACTGCTTGTACATTTGGAATGGCTATGGACAGACTGGGTTTTCCAGGGCTGGATCAGCCTGCCTCTCCATCCTCAAGTATCAGTGAGGGGAAGATGGTATTTTTCCTCCAGAGCTGGTGTGTTCTCAGGACCTCCATCAGGGGCATTTGTCATCTTGCAGCCAGATGGTCTCAGACGTGCTTTTCTTCTCTGTTCTCTCCTCCAGAACAGTGATGACAACCAGGCTAAGAAATGCCTTATCCTGGATCCAGTTTGGTCAGTATAGTTCTGACTTTGCAGTGAATTCCTCACCTCTCCTGCTAGAGGAGAGCCCTACAACCCTACTCTTGGATTTCACGAAATGGCTCAGTCCAGTTTTCCTTTTAATGGCTCATATTCTCAGTGGTTTAGACGGTGTGCTGTGTCCAGCTCCCAAGGCTCTCATAGCAGAGAGGATTCTGCTGGGCTCATCCCATCCCATCCCATCCCATCCCCTCCCCTCCTGATCAGACTCCTTGAAAGGTTTGTCTTCTTGTCAGGGACCTTAGTCCCTGATAGGAACTTAATCTCATCCCCGGGTCCTTGGTAGGATGGATTTCTCACCTATTTGTGTTCAGAGAATTTAGCAGATAGGACAGCAGCACTGATACTAAAAAATTATGGAAGAGTTAAGGTGAAAAAAAATCAGTAATCTGGTTTTGTCTGCTCTTGGTTTAAGCTACTGGAAGGCACCCTGGAAAAAGAGGCAAATTATATCACTGAATTTATTTGCAGGTATAAGAGTTTGCAAGGCCAGACCCTGCAGCAATACCCACTCAATACTACACCCAAGGACTGGTTTTTGTTCATTCTTTATGTATATAAATTTGATGACCTGGATGTTTTTTCTTAGTTTTTAAAAAAATGTTTATGGGCTTTATTTTATGATGATCAGTACACATTTCCCTGTGTACTTGGGTTGATTGCTTTCTGTGAACTGAAGGCAGACTGGATGGAAAGAATGGATTCCATCCTGAGATGTTTATACACCCACTCTTTGGTGTATAAAACCTTGAACTGGATGAAGATGCTTCTTGTTATTAAACATGAAGTGGATCCCAGAAAAAGGCTCAGGAAGTCTCAACAGCTTTTTATATCTGATGTCTTGCATCTGCTGTCCTGCTCTATCCTAGACTTGGCCTTAAAATTATGTGCCAACATTTGCTTTAGAATCTCTTCTGAAATAGAAATGGCAACCTCCTCTGGAGCACGTGGACATTTTGTTTTGGGGAAGAAAAGCTACAGGATCAACAGTAGGTTTAGAATAAAATGTTTGGGTTTTGTTTTGTTTACGAACGATCAGGACTTTTGATTTTGTGGTGAATAATTCCAAGTGGAGAAATGTGAGTGTTAAAAAGCAGTGTAATAATACGTCTGTGGAGCACTTTGAAGATGAAAAGCTCTATATACTGTAAACATTATTACTAGTATAGCCTAATCTGTGTGGAAAAATTAATCTAGCATGAGCTAAGTGTAGATTTTTTTTTTTAATGTACAATATAGTGTTTCAGAAAGTCTAATACACCCGTGTATTTACTTTCACGTGGTAACATAAGAAATTTATCCTTTTATATTTTTAATATGTGGGCTGCAATGGTTGATTTTGTTGTTACTTTCCAAATGTAGAGTCAGTCCTAATCCACTGCAACCTGTCAGAAGTGTGAAACGTCTGGGCTGGGAGGGAAAATTGCTGTATTTTTAAAGAGGGTGTAAAAATCCTGTGCCATGAGAAGTAGGTGCCTGTGAGATATGGGAATGTTTGGGGGGCTCAGCCATCCTTCTCAGGTTTGTGCTGTGGCTTTGGAGAAGACTTGAGAGAACTCCAGAGCCGGGCAGGTGCCAGACCATGGCGGGAGGGAACACCTGCCAGGCTGCTCCAGATCCCTCAGCACTCTGAGATGTTTTCCCAGGCTCCCAGAGGAATGGTCCATAACAGCCGTGGGAGAGGCTTCCCACTGCTCCACGCTGGGCCACAGCAGCCTCTTGGCAGCTTCTGGAAGCTCCAGTCAGCTTGGCTGGGATTCCTTTGGAAAACAAGTGCTGCTGGATAGTCTCACAGTAAAGAGCTGGTGTCTGATGTTTCCTCTCGGTGTCGTGGGACCGCGAAACACAACAAACAGGGCAAATTCCTGTTCCCGCACAAGGCAGCGCTCACAGGGGCCTGGTGCAGCTGGAACTCAACTGTGGCTTCTCTAGAACCTCTTCTGTCAAGTCACATTTTGAATTTCAGGGTCTGTTTATTTTGTAGGGTTTGGGGGTTTTTGGTTGTTTTATTGTGTTGCTGTTTTTGTTTTCCTTTGTTTTTGGACCCTGAATCTGATCATTTAGGTGCACAGTTTTGAAGTAAGAAAGAAAAAAACCCTCCACATCACTGAATACAATTTTATTTCCTTTTCTGGTAATCCACAAATGGAGGTTTGTCTATGTTGCATGGTGAGGAGGAAGTTAAAGATTGAGCCAACCGGGTTTACTGAGCCCAAGATCTGTGAACTTTCTACACTACTGGAAGCAAAATTTTCTGTATCTTCAGGTTCAAATTTCTGTGGTGGTGCTTAAAAGGAGTTAGTGATGGATCACTTGGTGAATGCCAGTTGGTCTCTCCTTCCATGATATCATGAACAGCAGGTTTTGGTCCTTGCTGAGATCACAGTGGCCCTGGAGCATAATCCACTGCTTGCTCAAAGTCAAGATTAGGATCGATGGTGGACCAGTCAGGAATTAAACTCATGCTGAGTGACTGTGTAGAAGCTTTAAAAAGCTGCAGGTTGCATGGGGTTGTTCTTGCAGGGCTTATTTTTTATTTCTTATTTCATGAAGCAGAGTGGTTAATCGGATAATATATTTCTCCTAAGGGAAGCTGAAAGAGGATATCACCATTTTTATCGTTCTGCAGTAACTGACAACTTTAAAACTAGATTTTGTAAACTCCAGCTGACTATGGATTAAATCAGATGTCACAGTGGGTTTCAAAACATTTGATGAGCTTTGTGACACTTTCAAAATACAGGTATCTTGAATACAATGCATCTTAATATTTTCTCATGGTTAGCAACAAGTAACAGCAAATCATCTGTTCGGGCCTTTTCAGCCAAGTAGTAAATATTCATGCAAACTAAAATGATTTTCTGGTGTTAGTCCCTCTGGGCTGAGCTTATTAGCTCAGGTGCAACTGCCTGTGAAGGCTTTATAAGACTTTCAGACTTGAGCTGATGCTGCAAAAATAGTGTGCATGGGTGTCTTGATCTCTTAGGTAATTATTTATTTGTCAGATCTGAGGTGGGTGATCTTCCACAGAACAGTGGCTGACTCAATCAAGGGCCTTTAAGAGGAATTTGAAACTTTGCTCAGTCAATGATTAAACACTTAACCTCTCAGAGAATACCAGGATAGCAAGAAAAATAAATGGATGTGTATGTCACTGATTCATAAAAAACTTGCAAGAATAAAGTATCCTGCTTTTCCCTCTGAAAAGCAAAGATTCACGTTTTTCCAAGTTCCTCTCAAGAAAAATACATTTGGAGTATCACAGACAAATGGAGGTGGGAAGAAAAACTTTTAATATTTACTCTCTGTTTGAAGATTTATTTTCCAAGTTGTACTTTTAGGATTGTTACTTTTTCAGCATTCCAAGGCCACAGTGGAGGATGCTGTTATCACACTAATAACTTGTTTATATACAGGGCAAATTCTTTGATTTGACTTAGCAGTGTTAAAGAATTGTAGATGCCAAACTGGAAATAGCTAAAAGTAATTTTCCTTAATTGTTCTCATAAATATACAGTTAATAAAGCTGGTGGATTCCATCCAAATATTTCTCTAGTGCTCATCATTTTCGAGGGATGGTTCAACTTGTCACATCTTGACTTGATCTCTAAAGGGAAGTCAAATTTTGGGTATCTTCCTGAGGGGAAGGAAAAAAAGATGGCTGATAAATTTCAAAGGGATTGATTGTGATCCATAACTGTGGTTCTTAATGAGGGGTGATGCTGAAAACAGCACTCCATGGGCAGCTCCAGAGGATGGTGCAGACCCTGCAGCAGAGGATGTGCATTTGGGGGCTTATACTTAGAATTAAGACCTGCTTGGCACTTGCTGAGTAGAGATTGAGACTGGAACAAGCTTTCTTTCTTTTGAAATGGTTAGATTAGAAGAACAGCAGTAGCACTTAATATTCTACTTTTTGTGTGGTAATGGCACCAGGGGCAGCTGCCTGCCTTAGAAGCAGCAATAATTTAAGTCTTATAAACCCCATCCAGGTTAAGGGAAACACCTCTAACCCTCTTTTGCCCTTTCTTTTCAGGGAGGTGCACAGAGAGAAGGGGAGGATGAGTCCCAGTTGCCAGTTTTTTGCCCTTTCAGCGGGAGTCAGGCTGCTAAATACCTTGATGAATCAAGTGCTAACTGATTTATCCAGGGTCATTTGGGAATTTAAGTGGAAAAAAAGTAAAAGCTGAATTTCCTCAGCCACAGTCCGATAGTCTCTCCTCTGTAACACGATCCTTTCTGCCCTTTCCTTATGCTCCTGGTGCTCAAGGATTTCTGTCATTCTCGGGAATAGAAGCTGAGGAAGCCTCTGTGGAGCTCACAGGTATCTGCTGTCAGCCAGGCCAGCCCTGTCCACTTGGAGATACTGAGGGCTTCACATGGCTGCATTCCTCACCTAATTCAGTGGAGCTGTAGATAATTAAGCCCTTCCATGTTTGGGGTTTTTTAGAGCTTTGAGTTTGTCACCTTCCTCCAGAAGGCAGTTGAGTAAATGGGCATCTGTAATATTCGTGTAGAATATGTATGAAAACAGGATAGTGGCCATGACACCTGTTAAGCAGATGACAACTCTGATAATTCATTGATTTAAATTTATTTATGTGGTTGGATTCCAGAACTCGGTGGTTAATAATTTCTGTAGATTTTTGCCTTGTAGCAGATATTATTTTCTTGAGACTCCAGTATGAGAATTCAGCAGTTTTTTAAAATCATTCCATTAAAGTTACGTTTTCCTTTGTGTTCTTGAGCTGCTGCTTTCTCTCAATGCTGTCTTAGCAGATGTGCAACACTTTGAGACCAGAATGCCCAAGATACCCTTATACTTAATATTATCCCTTTGCTTTATGTTGCAGCCAACAGTCTCCACATCACTGCCTACTTCATGAAGAGATGGGTTAATCTCCGTTGTGCTTTAGGGAAACGTTATCGTGGTAAGAAATCGGTTTCTTACAGAGTTACTTAGAATTTTGTATTCCTGGGAGGAAGAAAGAGAGCATAAACTAATACTTTATGATATTTTGGTCTACTTAATCAAAATCCGGGTTTCTTTTCAGAGAATGTTTCTAAAAACAACAACAACAAAAAAGAGAAGTGTTTCTTAAGATAAGCTGGATTTTTTTTTTAAATTTAATTTCAAATCTGTTGTATGCCTTGCCCCAGGGTAATCAGCTCAACCACACCAAATTCTGTGAATATGATGAGACTCAGCATTTTCCTGAGTCTCTGCAGGGTGAATCAAGCAGAGGTTGCAGCATGAATCACTTCATTATTGCTGGAGTGTCTTGTGACATCAGTGGTGCCGTACAAGTGGATGCAAGAAAGGCTCTTGTTCACCTCAGAGCTATAAAATCTCTATGTAGGTGATGTCATTGGACCAGTTTATTTTCCATGTTTTCTCAAGCCAGGATGCTCTGTAAGGAAGTGATATCAGTCCTGTCCTGCCAACAGCAGTGCAAAGGAGCTAAAACCATCACTGCCCTTTGTGTTGACCCTTTTGTGTTAAAAGAAAGCAAAATAAATTAGGTGTCCTTAGAATTATTGAATACTCGAGTGGATAATTTTAAATGATTTCTTGTTTTTATAGGAATTCATTATATTCATAAATGTTTAAATCTGTCTTCAACTAGTTGTTTTCTAAGTCTGTATTGGTTGAAAAGATTGGAGTGTTGACTTTAAATAATTCATCTATTCTTGTGTTAGAATAGAATAGCAGAATGTCTGCACTGGAATATCTGCATTGTTTGCTGTGTATTAAATTTGAACTGTTTTAAAGCATCAGTGAATACCCAAAGATACTTTCATTTTGTTAGCCAGCAGGTGAGATTGTTATAAAATGTAACAACAAAAATGTCTGACTGGAATGAACTTGCCCTCCTCTTCAATCCTACCAAAAAAATCTATGAGATCAACCTCATGGGTTTTTTCTGCAAGCCTTGTTTCTTTCTTGTCCCACAAAATAGGGTGTTATGGCTTGGGTTTGAAGTATAACAAACTTGCAAAATTATTAACTCGCTTTGTATAAAAACAAAACAAAAACCAGCAACCAAAAAAAATGCAGAGCTGAAAATATAAAATCTGAAGATGTTAATCTGGAAACAGTTTCACACGTCAGACAGCAAAATACCCAGCTGTGCTCTTCCCATAGCATTGCCAGGTACTGAAGAAAGTTTGAATCTGAGAGCCCTTCCATTTCTAATTCTTTGTAAATAGAAACTTTGTTGTGTTCAATCCCGAGGAAAATACCGAATTTTGTGGTGGTTCCCTGATTTGTTTAATGACTTCAAAGGTCTCTGCAGTCAGAGCGTGGAACGCTCAGCACCGGCCTCACGCTGAGCTCGGGTGCCAATTCCTGATTGAATTTGTTGTGCTGTGTTACAAAAACAATTTACACTCGTCACCAGAACACAGAGAAAACCATCATTAAGCAGTTTGTCTGTTGGTTCTGCCTGTTGTTTCTGTTCAGAGGTGCAGGTGGACTAATTTGCAGCCATGACTGTCCTCTTGGGAACTCAATTTGCTCTTCTTATAGATTTTTTTTTTAAATGGTTTAAAAAAAAACCCCCAAAATAAAAGGGGGGATGGCATGTTGAAGAGAGCAGGTAAAAAGCTAAAGGGGTGCATGAAATGAGTTAATGTGCAATTTAAAAATATGGATAATTTTGTTTACTAAAGTAACATGTCTATATGATGTCACTGTGTGTGGTTTTGAAAATGGTTATAATTTCTGTAATCTTCTTTTCTGTTCTTTTTGTGTAGAGCTGCGTGTGTTTCCAGAGAAATTTATAGTTTGTGTCAGTAAACTTGACTTTGATCCAAGTGCTTGGACAGGTGAAAATGATGTATTGGTACGTACAGAACTGTTCTGAAAATTTTCTGGGTTTTTTTTTATAGGGATAAGATGATTGTTTATATATATGTGTATTTATTCACCTATTTGTGACTGTCATCTTGGAGCCAGAAAGCCACATTAACAGTTGGGCCAAATTATTCAAAAGGGCAATCTGAAGTGAGCCTAAGGCAGAGAAAAATTGGAATTTTTGAAAGCTTTAGCTTAGAAAGATTTATTTTTTTTTAATAAGGCTCAGAGATGTATTTAGAAAGCTAAATGGTTTAGGTATAGTATTAGCACCTTGATTTAAGGATCTTTTTTTTTTCTTCTTTGTACTTTGTCCTTGTAATATTTTACTTTCCAGAATTCTAATGAAGTGGTTTGTAATGTCCAAGGGTTTCTTGTATGTTTTCTTAGCACTTGTTCTGCAGAACAACTCAAGCGGATCAGCGCTGGCCCTGCTGGGAGCAAAAATCCCCAAACATTTATGGAGGAAAAGGCACTGGTGTGTGGTTAAATACCATAAACAATTCTCCTTAAATATTTCATCCTAAAGGCTTTGTCAGGGTCAAAGGCTTGGGAATGTTATGCTGCAGTTGAGTGCTGGCTGTGGCAGGAGTGCTCACATGGACCCAGGTGCTCACACCGAGAGTCACAATTACACCCTGAGCTCTGGCTGTGCTTTAGGAGTTTATCTGACATGTATGAAAGTATAGTTGACCCTTGGAAAAAAAAAAAGGGGTTTATTCTACTCATTCAACTTCATTTTTTTCTAACACCAGGCAGGGTGTTGGTATTTCTAACACTACATGCAGATTTTATTGTCTTGATTCCTAGATTGATATGTATCCTTCCATGCCAAGGAATCAAGCGTTTTTCACACTCTCAGAAAATAATTATCTACTTGCTTTAGAAGTATTTTGCTATTTTGAAAAGTATCACTTTTTCAGTATTGTCTTGAAAACTATTCAGTGCTTAAAGTAGAAAATTCTGTCTCTGCATTTTGACTGAGAAATAATTATGGTTTTTATTTTCTTTCTCAGCTATCTCCTATGACAGAACCAATTCTCCCATTTGGTATTTTTAATCTTTCCATAAAATAAAAGCTGAGGAGTTTTCTTTCATTTCTTTCATGTGATTTTGTGTAGGAAGGAGAAGGAGAATGAAAAATATTACGTGCTTTAGCTTTACTATTTCAAAATTTGATCTCGATCTACGAAAAACTCCTTGTTGTTTAAAAAATCAATTTTAAAACTTTTATATTTAAAAAAAATAGATCTCTTAGTGGGATCATAACCTAATCAATAATAAAGTCTGGGAGTTTGCTTTACTTGCAGATGCAATATGTGTGCACAGACCTGGCTGGCATGGTGAGTGTAGTGTGTTGGGAGGAGGGAGTAAGACAAAATTATCCCTGAACCTCTTCCCTGATTTGAAGAACCTGATTAGTAAGATGGGAACAGACCCTCAGCAAATGTTTTGGAGGATCTGTTTGATTCTTACCACTCTTCCTTGAAGGGTCCACTCCAGACTGTTCTGTAGGTCCAGAATTCCTGCAGCATGGTCATACCAAATTTGTCATATACTCCAGTTCTTTGCCAAACTGGAGGACTGTTTGATTGCCACTGAGAGGCAGTTTCAAGTTTTTGGCTCTCCAGAAGTAAAGGCAAAGGATTTGCACTTTGTGTGCGTGTGCTTTTCCCAGTGCAGTTTGCAGTGAGGAGGCTGGAACTCCAAACTCTGCACTCCAAAAGACCACCCAGAAGACCTTTCCGCTGATCCACTCCAGCCTATTCTGTCATGGGCTAAAAATGAGGCTGTGTTTTGTTTCCTTCTGTATGTTGTTTGGGTTTGAATAATGTCACAGTGTTGGATGCAAGTTCTTTTAAATGTTTAATCAGCTCACATCCTTGCTTTTGAAGGCCAATTCTGTTCTATAAAAGCAGTTAACTATACATTAATGGGGACTTTGTCACTTTTTTGTGTTGCTGAATGTTAGTGCAGGTGACTTACTCAAGACTTAACAATTATTTATATTTTTAGATTGTTTTTACGCTGTTTTATGGTGTGGGTCAAGCTTTCATTCCTGAGCTGTGTTAAGTCGAGCCCCATGCTCCACTTTCCCATTACTTGAAACCAGTTTTATGTCAGCCTGAGACACTCACCACAACTATCTTCCTTCACCTGTCTTCAGCCCTTTATTCTTTGCTTTTTCACTGCTTTTTAGGCTATTCTCTGAAACAGGCTGTGCTTAAACCATAAGTTGCAGGGGATGTATCCAGCTATGAAATGTAATTTCTATGTCCTGCACTGTAGGAAAGATCATAATTAGATTGCTTTTGAGATATTCACGAGCACAAACCTCAGCATCAGTTGCTGAGAGAAGCAATTTGAATCCTTCTGTGATGCCTCCTGTAAGACTAAGGTTAAGGTAGATTAGACAGTCTCTGTCAAATTAGCTTTAAGCATAAACTAATAAAATATTTGAGAGCACTTCTAAGGAGCAGAGCTGAAATAAAGTTGAAGAAAATCTATTGATATGTAATTTTCCAGAATCTATTTATAAATGGGAGTGTTTGTGGTTATATTTAAAAATCAGACTGCAGGCAGTAATAAGCATTTTAGAAGGAGGGAAATCTTTATTAAAGAAACAATATGGCAAGTTATTGAAATTACATAAGCAAATTGGAAGTCTCAAGGAAAAGATGGAAGAATAGCCTGGCTGATTAATGCTGAGTTTAAACATAAACCCATTGTTACCTGTTTTACCAAACTGTGTCTGTAATCTTAAATAATTTTATCTTGAGACAGAAGACAGTTTTGGGAACATGGCACAAGAGGAAACCCAGGGAAATATATCAGAGCTCTGGAGAGTTTAGTCATCTTTGTCAATGACGACATTTTCTCAAGGATTATTATGTAGAGAGCTAAAATGGAAAATTGGAAATGGGTTATCTGGAGAAACAGTGGAAATGGAAATGGGTGGAATGGCTTGTGAGCATTTGAAAATGTGCTAACAATGGAGTATTCATTGATAACCACATTGGCTTTATAGCAGAATCTATGAGAGGAAGCACTAAAGGGAAAGCATGAAGGAGGTTAAACTAAAGATGAGATGAAATGGAAATTTGAAATTACCATTCATGTGAAATCAGAAAAGAAAGGGGGGAGTAGGAGATCCTGTCTTTATTAAAGAGATCTCGATGTTTCCACTGAGCCTCATTAAGTTGCAGAGAATACTATACAAAAATCAAGATTCTTTTCCAACAGAATATTACTCTTAAAAAACCCAACCCAAACCAAACAAAAAACTCCACATAGGTACACAAGGAAAAGAAAATTACTAAAGATGTGCCCAATGCCTTTTAAGTGCCCAGCAGAGAATTAAAAGAAAAATAAAAGAGAAAATGTTCTTCATACATGTCTGATTTTATAAATTGTAATGTACTTCAGGAGCATTAGAGAATTCTCTTTCTTAAAACTTTTAAGAGCATAAATGACAGGATTTTCTTGGGTTTTGATTATGCCAGGAAGAGGCTTCTGGTTCTTTCCTGAAAACGTGAACTCTTAACTGTAATTAACAGGAGACTTGTAACACTGGAGTATATGCTGCTGGAATAGTGTGTCTATTGGAAGGTAAAATGAAAGCTCTTCTTCAGATAGCAGCAATTTGTAAAGATTAGTACAAGACTTTATGTGGAATTTAGTTATCTTACATACTTTAAAGACTTATTGTGAAGTGATATCAGATTGGGTAGGGGAAGAAGGAAATGCTGTGCAATAGAATTGCACAATTCACACTGGGAGTACTAATCTTGGCATGGAACTGTGTGTGTGTGTGTCTAAAATATCACAGTGAGGCTGCTGTAATGGTGGGCTACTACTGAAAAGGTCAGTCCACATCCCCTCTAGTTCCAGCTCCATATTCCTTTCCTTTCTGGTTACAATGGACCAAGTGACTCTTCAGTGGAGAATGAATTAGTTCATTGACTGGATCTAGCAGAAAATTATTTATTTGTGAAGTTCCTCTGGTTTTTATTGGAGGATTAGTTTTCCATCTTGTCACTTCAGTGAACCAACTCATCCTGTGCCCACACAGCTGCCAATTGTGACGCAAAGAAATGTTGGAGGAGCACACAGGGAGGATTTGGATGAGGGGAGCAGGACCATCCCTTTAGGTAGCAGCTGATAGTCACCCTGGTTTGGAGGAAACATCCACAACACACATTAATGTTGCACTTGTTGTAATATTTGTCTTGTTGCTGTTCTTTTAATGTCATTATCCTTTTAATTTTTATAAAACCTTGTTTCCTTGTGATTTCAGATAATATGCTGAGTTCTTTTCAGTCATTATAGGAAACATAGAGGTAAACAGTATTAAGCTGTAGTTTGGTAACTAGAAGCAGGGTTCACTCCTTTTTTTGAGAAAGTAGAGAGGGGAAACTGCAGACTAATGAACTCTACCCAAATACCACAGAGTGGAACAGGCAAAGAATTTTTTGGTGAATTTTCACTTTTGACACTTCAAGCTTCTGTCATGTTTTTTTACTCATCCCTCATGTTCTGCTCAAGCTGCTACAAGACTGATGATAGTGAAACATGCAGTCACTCCTGCCTTCTCTCCTCTTCCCCAGGCATTCTTGTCCTCCGTGTCTGTCAGTACTGGCAGGTGTGGGGAAATAGGTTAATAGGTTCATTCAATAATCCCTCTGAAAACAAGGGGGGTTTTGTTTGGGTTTTTTGTTGTTGTTTGCATGGCTCACTTTCAGCCCATCCCTTTGGTGTTGATCCTCGGCAGGACCACGTGTTGGGTAAGGGTGAGACTTCCCTTTCACTGTCAGGGTAGCTTTAGATTATCTTGAATCACCAGGCTGTTCTCTCTGAGAACCTGCATCTCAAAGTAATGATCCTGAACTCTTCCACTCGCTCATAAAGAAGCTACAGCAGCTTTACAGTATTCCCTTTTGTCCCAGCTGTCTGCCTCTCCTTGGAGATTACCACTCCTCCAGCAGGCTTTGCCAAAAGGGCTGTGTGCCTGCATCTCATCTTGCTGTGTATCGCAGTCCTGTGGATTCGTGCACACCAAACTTCCCTGGATTTTAAGCTGGTGCACTGAATTCAGGTGGGAGCAGCTGGGGCGTGTGTGTGCTCCCTCTGCCAACTGTGCAGTGGGGCAGGAACCTCCTGCAGAAGGGGAGGGAGGATACCTGAGAGTGGTGATGCTGTGAATTGCCTCAGTGAGATTTGTCTGAACTTGCCTGAGTTTCTTCTTTAGCTTCCAAACTGATGTATTTTCTGCATGGCAGAAGTCTAAGGGCTGTCTGCTGGTTGCTGTGTTAATGATCCAGAGAAGTGGACAGATGATGAAATGAAATCTGACACAATTATTTCAATTAGCCGAGGCTGGAGAAGGCTGTGGAGAGTTTCAGAGAAACCTCCCAGAGCTGGGTAGAGGGGCTGTAAATGAAAATCATCTGTTGATAAATGCACAGTATCCTTACTGAAAAGAGCAATTGCAGTGCTCATGCAACTGCTGAGTGAATTAACTGTGTGATCACAGGGAAAAAGGCCAAGATATTGCTGCAAGGAATTGATTTGAAAACCTTTGTTCTGTAGCATTATTTGTCGGAAAACCAGACAGAATATTAGAGTATATATGGAATGAAATAAAAAGGAATACTCATTGTCTTAAAGCCAACAAGTAAGTGGAATACATCTTCAATAAAAGATTATGTACCTCATTATGCAAAATCCAGGTGAAGGAGAGCAGGAATACAGATGGTCCCTGTAGCTGCAGTATAAAAGATTAAGCGCATAAAATGATTTCCATATGAAGCAATCTTCAAAAAGCAGGGACAAATTGAGTAATCTTTGCCTGATTTTGGTAGTTGCTTCTTATATGAGTGCTCCAGTTGATTTAAATGCAACTACTTAGCTGCGTTCACAAGACCTCATTTGTCAAAGCCTGGTGGTTATTTAAGATATTATCATCTGTCATCATCCTTCCACCTCCCTCATTTTCCTCCCCCCTCTCAGTCTCTTGCTGTCACAGCTTTAAGCTGGTGGTTCATGTGGATTTGAGCTGATTCTGTGCTTTGCACTGAGTGATGCTCCTTCCCCTGCAGACTTGGAGAGGACAGAGGGGCAGGGGCAAGGCTGGCAGGGATTGTGTTTAAAGCTGCAGTGAGCTGAATGTTTTACTTAGCTGTACTGCATCTGCAAGATTGTGATGGCTGTAGGACTTGAAAAGGTTGAAAATACTTCAGGCTTTGATAATAATTCATTATATTTCTGTTGAACAAAAAATATTTGAATTTTTTTAATTGTTTTAAAGAGCAATCTGTTCCTCAGCCTTCAGCAGAAATCTCTTAAAACTAAGAGGAAGGTCATAACTTGACTGACCAGGAAGCTGAAATATATGATGGTAAAGTTTATGGCACGATTTTTGAACATTTGTAGTGATTTAAGTTATTTGGAGGGGCAGATCACCAGTGGAAGCTCAGAAATCTTGAGGGTCTTGAGGGTAGTGGTGGTAGTGGTGTTTGTTTTGGAAACCAAGTTAAAACATTACATTATTGAACATTATTTGTCTCCTGAGCTGTGCAGTTCTGCCTGTTTTATCTATTTTGCTTCTGTATAACCAGCAAGATGAAGAGCATTAGTTATTCATTCCAAGACCTGTGTTATTGCACACTGTCATTGCATAAAAAGAAAATTTGTTTTTAAAATTTATACATTTTTTCCAGCTTTTTTTTTCTGTAAGTAATGAAGTTTGAAGTATATGAATCATGGTCCTGTGTACATCCTGTACTCTAGGTAGTATTCTCTTATGTCATATAACCCTTATGTCATATAACCCTTGCTGTATCTGGAAAGGTAAATGCAAAGTTGAATTCAGTTAAGTTGCCTGCTTACGAGACATTGGTTTTCTTTTAAAAAAATAAAATTACACCATTAATATGCTTTAGATTTCTCTTCAGTGTCACTGAGAGAAGTTTTATTTTGGTTGAAAAGCTGTTGTCTGTTCCTCCATTTCTTATCAGTGGACACTTTCTCTGAAGATAGAATCTAAGTCTTGTAGCATCAGCATATAAAATCAGAATGATTAATAGCTCAATTACTTAACATTAATTTTAGCACTTCTTGCCTTCAAGCAAATGCACACAGCATGTGTCACGTGCTCCTTGGTATGTAAATAAATTGGTTGTTTCGGGAGCACCTTCTGTGCCTTTAGAAGGTGTGATGGGTGTATTTGCTCTCTGTGATACAGATAGGTCTGAATTTTTTAAAAGCCCCCCCTGCAACTTTAGGTTTTGTGGAGTATCAGATTTTATTTGTTCTATGCCATTTACAGCAGGAATTTTTCTATTTTCTTGCAACTGCTCAAATGCAAATCTAGAGAACTCTGAATTTCTTACATTCAGGATAGTGTGGGATTCCTGCTGTATGTAATATACAGTTAAAATCTGAACCAAATACTTCAAAAGGAAGGAGGCATTTTTCTCATAGAAGTCACATGCTTTGAGCTAATCTGATGGTGCTTTGGGGACCTTTGGAATGTTTGGAGTTGCCAGGACTTATGTACCGAGTGAGAAACTTGGGTTCACACCTTGTAGGTTGAGAAAGTGGAATGTGTATCACAGGGGCTTGTAACAGATGGGGCCAACTCTTGGACTAAACAGTGCAGACAAGCAAAAACTTAATTAAAATGAAATTTGGTAGTAGCTAATGAGGACTGCACTGATCCAGGAGTTTGATTTTGCTTTCTGTGCTAGGCCATGGGTAAGTTGGATAGTTCTGCTCCTCCAGAGAAATGCAGTTTGTTACATTCTTTTCCAGATTGAAATTGGAGAATTTTTGAAAACCACCAGCATTCCTTAAAAATACCTATTTCAAAGGAAAAAACAAAGTACTCCAGTGTGTAACATGGAATGATCCTTCATGGTTTTTACTGGAACTTACTGACATTGAGAGCAGGACAGTCAACTTTAAAATGCAGAGCAATATTCCGCAAGTCCGATCAAAGAACTGGATTTCAGGTTCAAAATAGGATCCATTTCTGTACTTGGAAAACTTGTGTGAATGTTTTATGATGTGGTTGGAGTTCATCTGCCAGGACAGATGCATCACTACATTGGAAATGCAAAAAATTTGCATTGTGAAACTGTGGGAAGCTTTTCCTTCATGTGGGATGGGAGAGGGCAGGAGACGAGACCCAAAGTCCTGTCTCTGTCACTTTTTTATCAGTTAGATTAGAGTATCTGATTCATCCTTCACTCACAAGCCTCCTCACTTGCTTTAGGAACCCTTTTTTGCTTATCAGATTGGCAGCAGTCCTGTCTGACCTCTCTGATCTGCCAGTCATCTGTTAGGACACCTCTGAAACCTAAAGGTTATCTTTGATGGGTGAGCTCTGGAGATGGCTTAGAGTGACATTAAAGAAATCATGCAATTGCCAGCTTACATGAAGCTCCCCTAAATAAGGGTTTCTGTCTTATTGATTTCACTACTTTCAGTTTTACTATGTGTGCCTGGCATAATACTTCAGTTCATAGTTTTGTCTACAATATTATATTTATAGTCCCCTCCCATTTGCCACTGTGATAGAAAATTTGATTTCTTGAACCCCTTGATGTTCTCTACTGAGTATTTTTGATGAGCCACATTGATAAATGCATTTTAAAAACAGTGTAGTTTGTCTTTGGGGTTTTTTTTTGGTTAACCAGACATCAAATTTATTTATCTCTTAGTGTTACTTCGTTGGCCCAAATCTTCGTTCGTGAAGCCTAGCCATGATAATGATGATGACTTCATTGGTACAGAAGTGTGTGCCACTGAGAAGAGTAAGAGACAACTAGAAAGTATGACACCAGATGAGAAGGCAGGAAAGGGGGGCAGCATTGTTCAGTTTGGAAGGTTTTCTTTCAACCCAGCCTTAGACTGGAAAAAAAAAATAATCAGTATTTGTATGAGTTTATTGTCAGGCTGAAAAGGCCAAAACCTTTCACTCTTCTTCAGGGTAATGAGTTGTAAGGGTTCCTCACAAGTGCCCATCCATGAGGAGTTCCTTAACAGGTATTTAATGCTGAATTCAGCTGCCCTGGAGAGAACTGGAGGTGGCAGTGACCCCTTTTACATTTTTGAGAATTTCTTTTTCAATGTGAGTGAGTAGTAAGTTGAGTGAGATAGCCAAAAAAAAAGAATTTTCAATTTGATAAACCTTAAATGAAGTATGTTCTGTGCCTAACATGTGTTTCTCTCTAGGTCTTGATACAGGTTTTTTCCTCCCAGACTTTTCTTTGGATAAGTACTAAGGATTTTAGAAATCAGGTTTGGGGAGGCCAGTGTTATGAGCAGGATGGTTGGTAAGGCTTGGTCAGCTTCACTTCTGCAGGCCCTTCTCTGCCGAGTTTTAGTGACAAAAAGGAGTGAGCTTACCCCGGGGTTTTAAGAGCACATATTTCTAATAGAACTTGGCAGTTCAAGGGCTAGAGAAGCATTTTAATCTTTTGTGCCCACCCAGTCTCTATACAAATGTAAATATGTCTGTCTTTAACAATTTGCCAAGAAATGTGGTTTTAATTTGTTAGCAGCAATCCCACTCCCTGCAGCTCTTTCAGAGTCGAGTCGCAAGTCTGGCGGTGCTTTGACGTTTTTCTCTGTCATGGTGTCATTGTTTATATGATGTCTGCTTCTGCTGTCCTCCCTTTTATGCCTGGAATATTTTTCTTTAATTATTTCACTGCCTAAAAGGAATTTGGGATTACTAGACAGGATGAGAGCAGATTAGCTTTTTTTTGTTTCTTTAACAAGTCCTGAAGTTCCCATAGGAAATAAATAGTATTCCCAAAACAGAGAGAGATTTTTTTCTTTTTTTAATTAACTAAAATTATTAAGTCTAATAAAGAAAATAAAGGAAGTATCACCAATAATGGCTGAGTGTCTTAGTAGTATATGGAGTGCCCATTGTTGTTATTTATGACTCTCTCTGCCTTCTATTGTGGACTTATTCCAGCCTTAGGGAGTTTACATCACTCCTAATAGCAAAAGGCTCTCTGGTTCCCACAGAGTCTTTCAAAGACTGACTCATATGCCTTATGTTAATTGTTCAGCTCTCAAAATACAGCACTTACAGGGTGTGGTTCCGAGGGGAAAATCTACTGTACTTAGAGGGCATGTTCAGAAGTGTTTCACATATAAATCATTTTGATTTTTAATTTTTTTTGATGCCTTAACCCTTTTCTGTCACCGCTTTGTGCGATAAGTTATTTGAAAGCAAAACAAAAGGTTGATGATAGCATGGTGAGGGAATGTGTTAGTCCTTCACCTCTGGAGAATTAACTCCAGTCTGATTTAACTCACAGGTGACATGACTTGGTCACCTTTGCCTGTCTCCAGGGTCTCTCTTCCCACCCTGTTTCATACCAGATACAAGTTAGAACTGAGGTTTGTTGCTGATCTACAGGAGTCAGTGTGGACAGGAATTGCCCCCAGTTATCCCCTGGGTTTTGTAGCAAGTGCTGCTTTCCACATGTACAAGGATTCCCTTACTGGGCTGGGGATCCTGGCACAGTTGGCTGTGTTGAGGACTGAAGGAGGTTTAACAGAATTCACCTTAGAGCAGAAACTCAAGTGCTTCTGCCTGGGCTCCTGCTCACTGGCCAAGTGTCAGTGCTCTCCAGCTGCTTTGATGCAGGAGGATTGTGCAAGAGCCTTCAGTCCAAGTTGTGTGACTGTTACTGGAAATCAGAATAGTTTCTCCAGGCTTTGCAGCCTGTCTTAAAATTAGCAAAACTCTTGAGTATCTTAATAATATTCCAGTCTTTAATAGTTTACAAAGTACGAAAACGTATTTAGTCAAATTAGGGGAATCTACCTGTAACAAGAATAGAAGCAGCAATTAATGCCTCAGATTAAACTAGTTAAGCTTGATTTCTGGGGTTGAAATCATGTTGCATGTAAGTCCCATGTGTTTTCTGCCTGCTGTAAACACACTCCTTGCACCATTAGTGGACAGCACTTGATGCAGCTCTCAATACACACACACACATTTTCGGGATTTGCCTCTGAAAGGAGGCTCTGAACAGCTGTAGTTTTAAGTGCCGAAATGGCTTTATTTCTTTGCCTGACTACCCTCCTGTTTACAAAACAGGAAGCTGTTTTCACTGGCTATTTCTTCTGGAAAGAGCATAGAGGTTCCCCCCATCTCCTTTAAAACAGAAATAAAAACGGGCAGGGCTTAATCTCCCCTAAGTGACAGGTTCCTTGAGGCGTTTTCCCGGCAGGAGTGGTGTACAGGCTTTGGCTTTGTGCCTCTACAGGTTCTTCCGTACCACCTGGTTCCAGTGTGTTCTTTTCATGGCACAGAGCAAGGAATGGGCTAAATAAGCCCTCCCTGTGTTTGCTGAGCCCCTGTCAGAGGCTGCCTCGTTCAAGCTGATGGAGAAAAGTGCTGTCAAAGCCAAGGAGATGCACAAAGCCTCTTCTCTTCTTGCCTTTACCACTTTTTTTTTTCCTCTCCTCCATAGCCTGGGAGATAATACTTTTTTGGAGTATGTGGTAGTTAATAGTGAAGTCAGCAAATGGCCCTTCTCTGATGGAGATTGTTTCATTGTGAAAGGAAATGCTCACAGCTTGAAGAAAAAGAGCATTTTCCTTCCCTCCCGCTCGCCCCAACCTCGTATTATGTAAAACCATGGTGCTGCTGTTAGCTGAGACCAGAAAGAATTCCCCTGTTGTCCTGTAGTAGCCAACCACTACAGTCTGGGAGTTTAAATGTTAGAATTAAAAGTTTTAACCCTTGCCTTCTTCAGGGAGCGAATACCGCTCCGTATGTTTTTCCTAAGTATGGAAAGCTATGGGAATTCCTCGGAGAATAAGCGTAGAGACCACTGCGCCAGTCAGTCTCTTCAGAAAAAAAACTGACTGACAAACATGCTCCTGTCTGCAAGAGAGATTCCTGGCATTTGTCACAGTTTGAGCCACAAAGATGTCAAATATTTGCCAGCAGTTTCCTCAGGCTGGTTTGGAAAGCTCCATCCTTTACATTGCAGTCCTGTTTGTTTGTGGTGTATTTTAGCATATGAAATATGTTGGTCGGGAGTCTGAAAGGGGAGGGCGCTGACTAGACTCCCAAATATTAAAAGATTAAAAATAATTGTTTCTCTTAGACTGCTCAGATCAAAATAATAAAGAACAGCTGTAAGTCTTAGTATCAGAAGTGGAGTTTTCTGTTGAATAATCATAGCTTGATGTGTCATGTTTTAAACCTGTGTTTTCTTTTGGAGCAGAAAGAAGAACTTTCCAGTGGGACATCTGAATATTTTACTGAATCTGCTGAGAACAAGGAGCTTAAGATCAGTCTGAATGAACAAATAAAGCAAGACATCCTGAAAAGAATGTATGTCACTATTCTTTCTAAGCTTTTGAATTTATAATGGGTAAAATTTGGGTTGGTAGGATCTAGCCTATATAATAAAATTTCAAATAATACAAACTGTTTTACAAAAGATTGTTTTAAATTACCAAGAGACTACTACTCTAGTGGGGATAAGCACATAAAATGATTGTTGCAGTTTTTTACAGCGTGGAGAAAGCTCTTACAACCCACATAGATATCTCACATAGCGCTGGGCAGAATCAAAACAGGCTGTTTTTTTCCTTAAATGAAGCTCTGAGCCAAAATAAATATGTGATGCTTGAATCTGGTGAAAAACACTTTGCAGATATATTGTTTTGTTCATTTTGAGAAACTGGACCACTGGTCACAGTTAAAGTGACATTTTTAGGTTCAAAATACAGCCTCAGTACTTGGGCTTAAAGTTGATCTTATGGCCTGTGTGAAATCTGGGTTTGTAGGTAACGCACTGCCAAGGGGTGCTTATGTACTGACACTCCATCAGGTCCCTTGTGATCCCATTTTCCTGTATAATTCCTTTTAGAATATCATCTACTTGCATTAACTAAGTCCTTCCCAGATGAGCGAGCTTGATACGAGATGAGTAGTGGTTAACTCCGAAGTAACGCTTTGAAATGTCCTGGGAAAAATTCCAGAGGAACATTCTAAAATAGAGATTAGAAGCTCTCACACAGAGACACACTCACTGCCTCTCCTTGCCAGCCCCCTCTGTCCTGTAGCTATACATTATGCATGTGGATATATGGGAATGGTTTGGAATCATTTAGGCACTTATGAAATGCTATTTTATCAAGCCAGTGCAGGAAGGAATTCAATATACTTATGCTGTGTTGACCTTTAACATCTGTAATGAATCCAGTTCTGCCTCTTGGAATAGAATGTGAACTCACTCCTTCATGGCTTAGTCATTAATAAATAGGGTTCTCCCCTAGTGCAGTGGAAAATCAGATGGATAACACTTGATATTATGCACACTAGACAAACATTGCTGCTTGTCAAGATGATATACAGGGATTTTTCCCATGTTCAGAAAGAGGGTGGCCCTAGTGGTGTTTCAGGGTTTGGAAGAAGGGCAAATTGAGGCGGTAAAGATTCTCTTTTTTTTAATTTAAAAAACAAAATTCCTTTTTATTGCAGCGTGAAAAGGACGAAAACAAGGAAGAGTGGTGCAAGCCAACCTCAAATCAGCAAGGGCTCCAAGAAAGTGTATCTTGGCTCGGTGGACTCACAGGCAGAGAACAGAAAGAGCGACTGTCAAACTTCTCTCAGTCCTCGCTCTGATGTGAAACGTCGCAGTCCAGGCCTGCTGAAGGACTGCACAAATACAGCTGGGAGCAGCTTGGAGCTTCCTGTTTTAGAGCTGGAAAATTATGTTAATCAGAGACAGGCAGATGATGTTAGCAGCCAGCAAAAACCTCACGCTCTGGAGTGGTTGGAGTCGAGTCTTCTAAGTGAGAACCCTCCTTGCAGCTCTGAGTCAGCACTGCTGGGTCCAAAACAAAGTCAAAAAGTGACCAAAACACAGGCTCAACTAAAGAGCTGTGGTTCAGAGGAGAAGTTAGAGCAATGCAAAAAAGTGTCCTCTGAAGGGACTCCTTTAATTTCTGTTGACACAGAAGTGAGTAAATGCAATGCTGATTGTTTGGGTCCATTCCTGGGGGAGATGATCCCCCGTAATTCCAGGTTGTTTTCTAAGCAAGACAGGGCAAAGACTGCAGCTGACAAGCAATCATTGACTTCGACAAAAGAACCCTCTCAGCCTCTTTCTGTGAGGAACAGTAGAGTGCAGACAAGCCAAAATGAGCCAAGCACAGCCACTGAAGGATTGCCTGTGATGCCATCACTGAGTCTAGAACTGCAAGCTGTGTCTTCAGAGAAGCTTCCCCAAAAAAGAAAAAAAGAAGCTGAAAATGGTCTCAGGAAGTTAAAACTTCGAAGGCTTAAGAAGTCATAAAATCTGGAGTATTACCTTGATGGCACAAGTGGTCACCCAAATCTGTGTGTAAGCAAAAAGTAGGAAGCAATTCAAAATTATGGAAAATCAGAAAAATACGAAATCAAAATTAGAGAAGACATTTTAAGAACTTTTAGTTAACTAAGTATGTTAGTAATTTGGAATCATAATGAGGATAATCCTTTTAAGTCTTTACGAATTAGACATTAATATTGCATGAGCCAGTGTCATATTTATAGAAAGAAAAATCTCAATATTTACTAAGCAAAACTTTGTTTCTGGGTATGTTTCAGTGCTATTAAAAAGTCATATCAGCTGATGACAGCAAAATAAAACCCCTTTCCTGGTCTGTTAGCAGCTGCAGTTATTCAGTGTTTTGCTTGTTTCTGAACACATAGTTTATTTTACTAAAAATTAATCCTTTGTACTAGAAAGTTCATGGTTTATTCACATGATCTTTACATCAATAAGGCAAATTGAGCTTATTTCAAATAAATCTTTAACCAGAATTAATAGCTGATAATTTGAGGCCCACTTTTTCAGTGAGGTTTTGAAATAACTGCAGTTTTCTCCTTGTGCAGTTTTGATATGAACATTTATTTCTAGCCCACGTTGTGGGTACAAGCAATCATGCATTCAGTCTTTGGAAAAATGAAGGTTGGGTTTATATATTTAGATTTATATAGTTACACCTGGATGTGCAAACATTGCTCTGGGGTGAAGTTCAGACATAAACAAATGGACACGCATTTATTTTTCAAAATCAGGCCCTGCTTGTGTGCAAGGACAACATTGTGGTTTTCATGTGTTAGTGATACCCCAGTTAGTTCTTACTTTAGGATAGAGGTCATTTTTCATTGCACGGTACCTTTTAATGCTGCTTTTTAAATTTATATGCTAATGAGCTAAGGAAACGTAACTTTATTTCATGTCTGTCTTTTATAAATGTGTAAAATAAATTTATGAGCAATTTTCTTTCATAATTCTCTTAAAATCAGTGTGACCACAGACACTGAATCAGCAGTGCCCTGGTAGTCAGGAGGGGCAACCATGTCCTGGGGGGCATCAGGCAGAGCATCACTGGGCAAGGGAGGGGATTGTCCTGCTCTGCTCTGCACTGGGGTGGCCTCACCTTGAATATTGTGCCAGTTTTGGGTGCCACAATATAAAAAGATATTAAGCTATTAGAGAGTGTCCAAAGGAGGGTCATGATGGTGGTGAAGGGCCTTGAGGGGAAGTCGTGTGAGGGGCGGCTGAGGGCACTTGGTGTGTTCAGCTGGAGAACACTGAGGGGAGACCTCACTGCAGTTACAACTTCCTTGTGAGGGGAAGAGGAGGGACAGGCACCGATCTCTGCTCTGTGGGGACCAGGGACAGGACCTGAGGAAGTGGCAGGAAACTATCTGGGAGGTTTAGGATGGATATTAAGAAAAGGTTCTTTCCCCAGAGGGTGGTGGGGCACTGGAATAGGCTCCCCACAGAAGTGGTCATGGGCCCCAGTCTGAGTTCAAGAAGCATTTGGACAATGCTCTCAGGCACAGAGTGGGATTCTTGGGGCTGTCTTTGATGATCCTTGTGGATCCCTTCCCACTCAGCATATTCTACAATTCTGTGATTTTATCTAAAGCAATTTAGAAAAATCTCACTGACATTTCCTTAGGACTGTGGATATCCTCATTGGGGTTAAGAAGATGATTCACATCCATGAGCATTAGAGCTGGTGGTGTAACACTGGTCCTGATGAGAGCTGCAGCTCAGCAGTTGACAGCAAGGCACGGTTGATTGTACAGCTTCCTTCTACAAGAGATAATTTCTGCTCTTGCTGTAAAGAGAGAAGGATTCTGCATTTGTCTAGAGGACGTGTTCTCTTTTTTCTTTCAGCCGTTTGTGTGATGTTTCTCGGTGCTTTGCAGTCAGGTTGCTAATCCTTACCCAGCTTCAGGCTCTGCTAAGAGATCTTTCCTAGTAACAGCAAAACCAAGGCTGCCAAAAAACCTGGTTTGGAGGAAGAAGAGCTTGAGGTATGTTTACTGTTGTCTTTTTTTATGGACTGGAGATACTGGGCCAGGAAGGGAGTAAAAAACACCTTTTTGGTGGACTTGAGAGAGGTATAAGGACATTTAATGAAGTATTTATCAGAAAAATTAGAGTAATTAAAATAGTTTGATAGTTTATATTCAAGTTTTAGCATAGATAACTCAAGTGTCAGAAACCAGAGGGCAACCACATATAGTTTTTATCATCCCATAACGTTATTAAATGTGGTTTAACCTTATAATTACAATTTATTCGTAATCTTAACTGGATAAGATACCTGCCTGCACCCTTACAAAGGAATGCCATACATTATAGGGGGCTTGGATACATCAAACTTTCTCACAAGTGCCAAGTTGCATCATTCCTGCTGCCCTCACTGACTCTTTGGGTTCGAGGCTCTTTGGAGCTGTGTATTTAGAGCTTCATTACTTGAAAAAGTCGTGTCTTGGATCCTCTCAGAAATGCAGTTATTCAGGGAAAGAGCTTTGAATCGATGGTCATTTCTGGATTTTAGGTGGTGTTGCTGCTCAGAACTGTTGTTTCTGTTGTCTGTGCAGCAGGACTTTCGTAACAGCCTGGTGGGTGCTTTGGGTGGTGCTGGGACACTCAGGCTGTGTCACTGTCATGTCCTTTATCTCTCTATTTTAAGCCCAGGGTCTCTTCTCAGACTTTGCTTTTTCTTTATCAGCTGCACCCAGAGGACTGGCAGATGTGTGGTCTGACATGCTTTTGAACCACAAACCTGATTTCCTAAATCAGGTTTAGGGAGAAAAAAGAAGCTGGAAACTGAGCTGTTTCCAAACCTTGGCTGTGGCTTTCTTTTACCAGTTTGCTTCTGAGCAGCATAAGCACACCTTTCTCTTAAAAGTAAGGAATGTTTAAGGCTCTACTCTGTTCTGAAACTGCCACTGAAGCACAGAAACAGTATCTTTTGTTCAGTTTTTTCTCTTGAAGCAGCCAGCTTTGGTGGGTTTTTATTTTTGATGAATCATCTGGTTCATTTGGTCTGTGCTCTTTGCTGATAGTGAAACAGCCCTTTCCTAGAGAAACACTTTCTATGGGTGCAGATGATTGTTTCCATTATTCTTTACATCAAAGGAGTTAAAAATATTTGTTTAGTGAACTTTTGTGTTTAAACACACATCAAAAGCCAGACCAGCCTTTAACATAATCATTTATAAAGAGGAAGCAGCTGATGCAAAATCTCCCTTGCCCAGTGTTGATCCATAGGAAGGTTTAAAGCATCCCAAGAGTTATTGTGAGCACTAAGCTTTGTGTTAATTATGGTGTTACCTGCCAGGTAAGAACCCAAACTTTCCTTGCTGCAGAAGGTTTTGTCCAAGTGAGGTGTTAAGGAGCCATTTATTTGGTCAGGGAGTTCCTTCTCTCTCACCTTGGCTGAGATTTAATTGACATTTTTATCCCATTGGTTTTTGACTGGAAAATGGATTCTTTCTAAAGAAAAAAAATAACAGAGGAAATATTTTTCTGTTTGCAGTGGGAATAAGAAAGATGTAAAATATAGACTTTCCCAGATTGCATGTTCTGAGTAGTTATCTCCTGGCTGTATCAGTACCAGTGAGAGGTTTTGTCCTGTATTAAACAGGCTGCAGCAAACAGAGGCAATAATACCGAGTCTCTTTGCCAGCAGTGGGAAGTGTGGGTTGGCCTCAGAAATTAGCTTTAATAAAAGGCACTCCTCACTTCTTTGCTTTGTGCTTTTTTTTTTCTTCTCTAATGAGCACTAATGGCTTCCCCTCACCTGTGTGAAGGAGAAGATGTGGGCTGGGGGAACAGCAGCCCAGGAGCCTTTCATCAGAGGGATATCAAAGCAGCTGAACCGGGAGGGAGGCGCATGTGCTTATCCTGACGGCTGGGGCAGCACTGAGGGAGGTTTTCCAAGGTAAAGCCAGCTGGTTAAGGAACTTGTACTGCAAATTCTTGAGTCAACACATTCAAGTGTTTCTGTCCACCTTTTTTCCCCCAGATAATTAAAATGGAACCTGGTAGTGCGTGGCCTTGTGCTTTCCACGGTGGCAATAAGGTGACGTTTTTAGATGGGGACTCTTTGTTTTATGCTGAGAAATCCTAAAAGAGTTGTGGAAATGGTGTAGTGTCACAGGGCATGTCACCTGTAACCTGGAAATTGCCCAGGGAATTAACCACAACTGTCCCACCTGCTTTACTATCCACATAAATTATTCCAGAGCTGGGGATCTGTTCCTGTGAGAGCTGAAAACACACCTTGTGTGAGTGAGGATTTCAGTGATTTTTTTCCCATTCTGTCTGAGTTAAATCCTTTAGTACAGCAGCAGGAATTGGTGCTCTAGAGCTCCATAACTGCTTTACGTGCTGCCACCATAATTATCTTTTTTATTTATGCATCAGATCTTTAAAGAAAAGTGTCTTAAGCTCTCATTCTAGAGCCGGGCATGCCCCTTTTTAATATTAATATGATCTCACAGCTCTGGAATAAAAGGAATAGAGATTTATTTCTCCACCCTGTAGAGAAACTGGTTGAAACAATTTGCACATCACAGGGAAGGTGCTCACTGGCAGATCTGGGCTGGAGCTCTGGTCTGATGCCCATGTCTGATCCCACATGGCTCCGCTGCTGCCCCAGTGCTGGGGAAGCAGCTGCTGAACCATTCAGATCCTGCACCCCTTTCCTCCTCCTCTCTCCCACAATTTGGAGTTAATCATTGCATGGTTATTTTACCGCTTTCCCCTCTTTTGGGAGCAATCACTGACCTTTGCAGGCAAACTCTGTGTGCACTGGCAAACAATAACACGGCGGCCACTGAAAAAAGGGGAAGCCAAAAAAAGTCTTAAATATACTTAAATATTCTTGCTTCCTTTAGGAGGAGAGGGGGAGGTTACGCAATCACTTCCATCTTCTGGGGTGGAAAAGGCTGAATTTGGTACTTCCCTTGTCAGAACTTCTCATCTTTGCATGCACTCCCAAAAACATGAAGGCTCTGCCTTGTGACTCTGCAGATGGCAGGGGCAGTGCTCTGGGCCCCGGAGAGCTGGGGAGGCAGGGCTGGATTCAGCCTCAGGGCTGGGGATATGGAGCAGAATCAGGAATCTTGAAGGATCCACCAAGAGCATAACCTTGTACCTTTTCTAGCTTGGCAGGGAGCCGGTTAGTAACATGAACTTGTGGTGTGTCTGTGGAAGGGAAAACGGTTTTATCAGTGCCGTGGCTTGAAGGTGCAGGTCTCGTGTTTGGGGCCCAAACTGGTTCACATTTGAGGCTTCAGGTGTCCCAGTGCTCTTGGCTGCCCTTGGCTCCTGTTAGTAGTGCAGAGGGAGCCGTTCCCAAGGCTGGTGTTCCCCTGGTGACAGGAATATACTGGCACTCAGGCTGATGTAACATGCACCATCAGCACCTTTCCCAGTTACCTCTGCGTAAGACGGGCCCTTTCCATGCGGAGGTGCAGAGCTTTGATGTGGCCGTGCTTGAGCTGAACCAAACCCAGATCTGGCACGTCCAATTAGCTGTAGGTAGAGCAAGGCTGAGAGTGCTAAGGGGAGAAATATTATTTTATTTAATTTATTTTATTTTAGTGCCTGTGTTTAACTGGCAGCTCAGGAAACACGTATTTTTCAGTCCTTAGATGAAGAAGGATCCAAAGAACAAACACACAGTAGCAGTGGGAAACTTCTCCTGACTAGACAGAATGTGTCTTCCCTGAGTAGTAAAGTATGAACTGGCAAAGAACGATTTCCACAAAAATAAATGTGCCTTGGTATTGTAACGGGGAAGCCTTAAACTTCGTGTTTCTATTTATTTTCATGGCAACGGAAACCACTTCCTAGACCAGCCCCCAGCGTGGTGGTGGATCTGGGCTTTGGAGGACTGGTTTTGTGTTACATTCACCAGTGCAAGTTTTGGAGCTACCATTGAGATATGAGGTTAATTAATAAATACCATTACAGCGATTGCACTGAATTTTCTTCCCTGCCTCTGTACAACTCGTGCAGTTCTAATTTTCTAACACCGTGAGGTAGCAATGAAATGAGCTCTGTGGGAAAAGCAAGTTGTGTGTGGAGGAGCTCTGCAGTAACAAAACCTCTGCCTGGTCCATAGAGCACTTTGGAGCACAGGAAAGGCTGAAAGTAAATAAATGAACACTGTGCTCAGGGCTCTGACTTTTTTTGAAGCTTGAGGAACTCAGGTTTTTCTTTCACTGAGTCTTCAGAGACCTAAACAGCTTTGTCACTACGTGCAACGAATAAGTCTGTAATTAGAATTTGCCTCAGTAGGTTTTGAAGAAGCCTGGCAAATGTAGGTTCCAAGGAATTGCAAGTGCTCTATTTTTTTAAATTATTTTTTTGCTTAATGGAAGGCAGATTCAAATTCCTACCAATTCAGGTATGTTTCAGCCATTTGGAAGGAGGTAGTTGTTTCTGTATCATTGCATTTGAGACCCACACGAACAGCAGACATCAGGGTGATGGTTAATTCAACATTAAAAGCATGGGAAAGCATTCAGGGAATAGCCTGGCTTTGCACTTCGGAGGCAGGTGGAAGATTCTATCATCTTTAAGTGGCTTTTTTTGGACACGCCGTGTTTGCTTTATTGCAGATTTAGAAGCCAGGGAACAAAGGGAAATAAATACTCGTGGGATTTGTTTGATGGGGAATTATTGAAGTGGTCAGATGAAGCTAATCTTGTTGACTTCCCATTCAGCAGGCACTACACTGACGAGGCTCCAGGCATGTGATTGGGAAGAGTAAGAGCAGCCCCCCACCAAGGTAGCACAGCCACGGTGGAAACCTCCTTCTGAAGTGAGTTTAAAATAAAAAGTAACACTAATTAGATTTTATCACTTTTTTTTAGACAGCTGTAAAGAAGGTACATAACAAAGTATTTCTCACCATCAGATTTTGTCAGCGTTCATTGTATTCATATTGCAGCAATCTTTATATAAAATATCTATTTATTTACCACAAACAAATACGGATGCAGGGGGTTGGTTTAACTCTTTTTCAGTTAATTTGTTACACAGTTAATTGTTCCCTCAGCTTTTAGCCACTTCCCAAAACAACTTTGCAGCTTCATCAGAACATGCCAAAATCAGAGCAGACCATGAGCCAGCCAACCCCTGCACCTCCCCAGGCGTCCCCTTTGGGTGGGAGGGGCAGCATTAGTTCAGCATTCAAAGCCGTCGTGTTGAATATTTTAAGAGTTTATTTTATGCTTTACAAAGCACTTTTTGCCCATCAGAAATCAGCAGGATCTATGGATCCCTTCCCATCCAGGTCAGCACTTTGGATCTTGCCTAGCTACTTAGATTTGGTTACATCTGGGGGCAGCTCATTGGCCCGAGCAGAGTAAACTCGTTGCACAATTCCAGTCACACCATCACCCTCTCGGGAATACACGGAGGGACATTGGCCAAGAGACAGTGAGAACGAGGGACATGCTGCTTTCAAACCCCTTCAATCCCATTGGGAGCCAGAGGGGAACATGTAATCATCTCACAAAAAACTGACTCCACCAAAGGCAGGGGCAGGTCTTGGAAAACCTACGGCAACACCTGTCCCTGGATTTGCACAACTGAGTGGCCGGGAGCACCTCCAAGCTCAATAATCTCCACGCTCTTTTATGTTTTCATACAAAAAATTTAATAAATATTACTTTTCAAGATTTATTGCCAGGAACAACACATCAAAGATGCATTTTCATATAACACTAATATCACAATACAAGGTATCTTCATGATCTCAATGGTTAACCACCGAGATGACTATGTTTATAAGCCTTTTGATCTTAAACATCGTAATAGCACTTTGATTTCCTCACTTGTTAAGGCGGGCAGTGTAATCTATGGCAAACCTACACAGTGATCTTACTGGACATTCTACTGTTCAAGTATTCAACAACTAGCTTATTAGAATACTCCCTAAATGCAGTAGATTACAAAAAAAAGTCAAATCTACAAGTGGTTCAGTATTACATATTTCATGGTGAGAAAAAAAATAATTAGAATTTACAAAATAAGATTGCTGTGTTTCCAACTTCACACGCTAATTTGATATTTTTAATTACATGCAACCACTCACATTTCATCTACATAAAGTAATAGCTCAGTTTTGTTCCCTTAAACTGCTTCTTAGCAGATTATCTGCCTGTCACTCGGTTTTCAAGTCTAAAGCAGCAAAAAAAATTTTCTAGTCTAATTCTCTAAACTGCCTCAGTCAGTACTTACAAAGAGTCTTAAAGTGATACTATGGAAGGTGTTTCAAACGTTTGACATTGTACAAAAACCAGCATCAAGGCATGAAAGCCCATCCTATTAAAAATAAACTATTTTAGAACACCTTAGTTTTGGCATATAGGCAACATGTAACAAGAAAATAAATTCAAAATAAAGAAGCCACGAGCTTACAATGCTATCAAAAACCTTCAACTCTAAACACATACATATAAATAAAAAGGAATGATATTTTAAGGCTCTTGATTATTAAGTTAATAAATCAAATATACACAGTGATTAATAAAAAAAGAATTATTTACATATCTATACAAACTTCTATTTTTGACACATTTTCCTCTTTAAATTCTTCATTTACCAGCAACTGCTGACAAGTTCCCCCCACCCACCCCCAACAAAAATACAATAAAAAAATAAATAATAAACTTATTTTTGATAGTTGCTGTGGTTCCGAGCTGCAAAGGCACTTTCAAATACAGAACTAGTTGTACGTCACCATAAAACCAATATACAAAAAACTCAAATTCAATAAATATAAATAAAATGTATTATTCTAAAGAAACTGTATAAATCGGAACATCTGGCAGAAAAAGAAAAAAAAAAAAGAAAAAAATGAACACTAAGGAAGAGTAATAAGGCTATGTAATACCTTATGGAACGTTTCCATGATGGATCAGCTGCAGCTGAATTTACGGGAGGGCACTTTTGACTAGTTTTGCATAGATGTGAAATGCAGCACTTGGTATTCCAGCCAACCACAGCAACTATCATTGCCAGTGTAAGCCAGCTTGTCCAAACTTAAATTAACACAGGGATTCTAAGTAAATAATAGCCTTAGACTCAAATATTACACAACAGTTTAAGAACTACAAGCTCTTGAGTGCCTTTATAATGGTACTTAAAGGCCCTGCATGGCAGCACCCCACCGTCTGCTATACGATGTACTCCATCCGATTTAGGCTTTGTGCACTTTCCAAGTCTCTGTTGTCCTGTTTATTTGTCCAGTTTGGGTGTTTTGTAGGGGTGCTGTTGGGGGGCTTTTCATCTCTGTCTACCAAAGTGTAGGCTGGCTGCTTGGCAAATCGGGCCTTCTGCTGGTGCTTGTCCATGTCGTCCTCCTCCACCTCGGAGTTGTGTGTCCTTATTTTGGCGATTTTGGAGTTTTTGTTTTCGTAGTCTTTAATGGGGACAGTGTTTGCTCCGTGTTTCTCAATGGGGTTTTTGATCTGGTTCAGCTGCTCCCTCACGTTGTTGGTGGTGTTGTCGTCAGAGGCCGTGTGAGTGTGGCTGCTCTGCTTTCGGCGCTTCCGGATGCACCAGTAAAACACAGTGACCAGGCAACAGATCCAGGCTACTGTTAGGACCGAGCTCAGCAACGGCACCAGGAAATCTGGAAAAGGCAGGAGAGCAGTTAGTCCTGCTGTGAGAACCAAGGAGGCCAACTCCAGGCTTTCTACAAAGAAAACCAATCTCAGTTCTTAAGCCTTGTTTTTTCACTTATTTCTCCACGAGGAGAACGGCAGCCGCTTTACCAGGTTAGGCCACTGCTTTAGAGCATTTTCAAAACCTTTGTGGTTTTTTTAAGTAAAACGATCCTGGCGCAAAGCCGCCCCGTTGTTCCCAGTGAACAGGGCCAAGGAGCAGAGATTCCAGACTGCCCTTGGAAGGGCTGTTCTAGTCAGGGCAAGGGTACAGGAATCTGGGGACAAGGACCAGCTCACCTGTTTTGCTCTTCACCGGCCGCCGCTGCACCCTGACTTCGGCCACTGCCGCGATGAGGGTGTTGTTCCCGTCGCGCTTACTGACCAGGTCGATGATCTTATCTGTGATGTCCTTGATGGGGTTTTCATCTTCCCCGATATCTTCTGCAGACTGCAGGACAAGGCACACAATTAACACCAAATGCCACAGCAGATGCACAGGGGAATCTGCTATTTATAAATTTCCACAATCACTTAAGGCTCTTGGTGCTTTTAACACATAAAAAAACCCAACCAAAAAGGCTGGCGGTGGGCAGAAACTAATAATGCATATTTTTTGTCCCCATCCCTACAAAGACCAAAAATCCCCCCCAAGAAAGCAAGAATGGAGCACAGAAATGTTTTACTCCCCCTATTACAGTTGCCCCCAGATGGCAGCTCTCAGGTAGGCACATGTAACCAGGATTCCTTCCCTGTTCTTACAGGGAATCAGGATGGAAACAAAACCACAAGAAGCGCTGACAAAGCCAGGAATTAAGATTTTTATGAAATCCACATGTTGCACACATATCCAGATAATTAACTACTGAGACATTCAAAAATATTCCAGGAATACTTACAATAGCAACATGGATTTCATTATTTGCCAAGTGGGAAGGCTCACAGGTAATATAGATGGAATATTCAACAGAAACATTCTTCAGAATATTCAGATTCCTCAATTCACTGCAAACATGCTCTGTGGTAAGGCCCTGGAAGACACAAAAAAGGTGTTGGGTTTTTTAATTACATATGCACACAAACACACAGATATAAGATTTACTTGGGTTTTTTTTTCCTGCCCTGAAGTAAGAGTTCTCAAAGGAAAAGGACGTGGAATTCCCTCAAAACCAGCTTTTGTTCTTCCCTAAACACAAAAGCATTTATGGTGGAAGGCTGTATTAATCCTTCCCTGCTTTCTGTTTACTTTGATAAAAAGACAGTGCCAGCTTTTACTGTGCTTTTCCCTATGACAAAAGTCATTCCAAGCTCCGGGAAGCAAATCCACAGGTGCCGCAGCACAGCGAGCTGCTGCTACTCACCGGTGACATCATTTCTTTGTTGAAGGTGAAGGTGATGTTGGCACAGTTGTCCTGGTAGTAAGAATCTGAGTTGCATTTGGTCCTCACAGGCTGCTGGTTGGAGGGCCAGCACTCGCCCACCGCGGCACACGGGTGGGTGAAGCAGTGGTCGTCCCTCACGGGGACACAGGCGTGGCCCGCGGGGCACTCGCTGTGACCTTTGCCGTGCAGGACACAGGGCCGAGGGCCACACCACACCTAGGAGAGAAGAAATGCTGGTAAGAACCCACTGGTTGGAGGACAGAAAACAGCATAACCCGAAGCACAGCCCAGCTGTACCTTAGAACAGGTGACTTTCCCATTCAGACACTGGCAGGTATTGCAGTCGTCGTCCCACTTCGCCCCATCTGGCATTACTCGAACGCTGGTAATGCAAGGCCTTCCTGTAACTGAAGAGTGAACAGAATTAGAAGCTCAAAACAGGGAAAAAGTGAAAAAGAAATCCCAAAAAACAAAATCCAAACAAACACCAACCCTACCAAACCCTTTCCTAAGTTCACCTAAACTTATCACTAAGTTTGCTTCTTCAATAAAGGTATTTGCTTTAAACAACAACAGATAACACCCCCCAAAAAAACCCCCATAGAACCACAAAACCATCAAGATGCAATTACACAGATCTTGCTACAAACATTAGGACCAGCTCTGGCATCTGGAATACCTTCTTGGCATCCTGGACCACTGCGACCCGGGGGGCAAATGCAACGGTACCCATTGATTTCATCCACACACGTCGCTCCAAAGGCGCAGGGCGAGGACTGGCATTCGTTGATATCTGTGATGGGAAGGAGAGGAAATAGCATCCTTTTGTTTTGGCAGAAAAAAGCAAATACAGGATATATTTGCCTACTGGAGCTTTTATGTTCGTTTTCTAGAGTCTGCTGGGAGATGGATTCCTGCTGGCAGCACCGGTATAACCTCAAAACAAGTCCTTTGACATTTCTGCTGTGTGGCACTAGCAAAGATCAAAACCTGACCCCTGTGGCTACTTGAGCTTTCCAAGGGCAAGGACACATTCCTTCTCACACAGGCACACTTCCTCTCCTCTGATGTGCTCCAGTTTTGTCCCCCACTAGATTCTTCAACTGATAACAATGTTAAACCCCTTCCCAGTTGTATTGCTGCTGCGAGACTTCTACTTCCATGGCTGTTATTAAAAAAAGTGTTAGTGTCCTCCTACCTATAATTATTATTAAATTACAGGGAAGTACATACATCACCCCAGGGCTTGGAGGTGGATTATTAATTGACAAGGTTTTTGGCTGGCACACTTTCATCTCAAGCAGAAGCCTGGGTCACACAAACACATATGAACTGGGAAAACTATCCTGGAGGCATTTTGACTGCTCATCTGAACCAAGAAATTTCAGCTCCAGCTGAGTGACTTGAAAATTTCTTTCATTTTCAGTGTGATTCCTGCCCTCCCCAAATCTGCTACGGATAGAGAAGACACAGGACACCTATCACTCATCTGATCTACCACTTAACCTAATTAAGATGATTGTCTTGCAACAAGATTCAAGTGAGACAAAAATCCAGGTGGAGCACCATTGGAACACTTACTGATCCTGCAGTCGGGCCCTGCGAAGCCTGGAGCACACTCACAGCGGTACCAGTTCTCTCCATCCACACAAGTGCCACTGTTGTAACTGTAGAGAAAAGTCATTGCAGACATTAAGAAACTGCTACAAAGAATCCAGAATTCTAAAACAACACCAAAAAAAAAAAGCCAAGGATAAACACAGCAAACTTACCAAGGATGAGGACTGCAGTCGTTTGTGTCTGCAAAGCAAAGACAGGCAGCATTAAACATGCAGGCTTTGGCTAATACAGCTCTACTGGCAGTAAAGAATGATCAAACTTCCCCTAATGCCCAAGTTATACTTAGCTCAACTTTTACAAAAATATGCTGAAATTCTCTACTAAATTGATTCCAGGCTTCTACCACAAAATTTGTTAACTACATTATGGAACACATGTACACAGGAAGAAATCCTTGTAAAGAATCTAATGTGGGGGGGAAAAGAAAAAAAGTGGAAGCAGACAGAGCTGCTCGTAGAAAAAGAATGCAGGAGAAAACAAGACAACATCTGTCTCCACTTAGCTGATTTGCAACTTTCTCATGCCCAGGTCAAGGCTCTATCACACAAAGTCATTAAAAACAAAGATTCAGGTGATGCTAAAGCCTACATCAAACAAGCTTTCCCTTCTGGTTTCAATCTTGACTCCGAGAGCAACAGGATGAGCTCATGTTCTCATCAGGCAACACTCTGGAAAAGTTCAAGCAGAGCTGACTTACTCTGAGTGCATGTGGGTCCTTCCCAGCCCTCCTTGCAGACACAAGTGAACGAGTCCCCGCTGACCACACAGGTACCACCGTTGTGGCAGGGGTTTGGCAGGCAGCTGCTGTTCCTCGCTGCAACACAAACAGCATTCGCCGCTAAGTTGTTAGAAAGCCCTCGAATGCGAGCCAAGAGGAAAAACTGAGGTCACAGATCCACTGCTGCATCTGCTTCCTGGCGATTATGCAGGGTTATTTACCTATGTTACAAGTGGCTCCTTCCCATCCTGCAGGACACATGCACTTGAAAGTGTCCCCCTCGTCGTAACACGTTCCGCCGTTGTTGCACGTTGCCTCGTCGCACTGGCTGTCGCCTGTGAGAAACCCAAACCATCCTTAAGACTGGTGCTCTTTGCAAGTTCAAGTGGCCAATCAGAGCACGCCTGTTACGTTTTGGAAATGCTGAACTTACGGGAGTGGCAAGTTTTTCCTTTCCACCCATTTTTACATTCGCAGAAGAAGTCGTTGACCAAGTCTCGGCAAGTTCCTCCATTGTGGCAGGGGTTTTTACTGCAGTCATTAATGTCTGGATAAGTTAAAGAGAGAAAACCGGCTCAGGGGTGTTTACAGAATTGACAAACAATGCTTGAAAGGAGCATAACCCATCCCTAATTTTGGCCTGTGTTTCAATCCTGGATTAAACACTTAAGTCAGTATTTTAAAGCTTTAAGCCCCGTCACAGAGATGAAGGATGTTTCAACACATTCCTGCCATTTGTTTTCATTTTGTTTGTAATCTTGTTTCAGTAAACAAGCAGTGAAAAGGCCTATTACATAAACTCCCCTGTTAGGCAGGGGATGGGAGCCGAGCACTTGCTCCTCCTCTGCTCCAAAGACTGACAAAATACAGGTGTGATATGCAGACAGGCCATCCCTAAAGTGGCATCTACTAATGCAAAGGGTTTCTTCCTGAATGTTATCCAAAGGACAGAGCAGGAAACTGAACCGTGGGAGGGCCAGGTTCTACTCCCAGTCCAGATTTGTAACTTGGGTTTAGTTCCGATACGAAATCTTTGACTTGGTGGAAAGCAGAGGACGCTTGGTCCCCAATGGCCTTTGAAGCAGTTTATTGGCACTGGTCATGTTTGTCTTCAAGACAGCACCAGCCATTCCTTCCCAGTGTTTTCCCAAGAGATCTTTCTGTGTGCTGAAGAATGGATAACTTACTCGTTTCACAATATGTTCCTTCCCATCCATCACTGCAAATGCATTTGTAGGAGTTGATGCCGTCGATGCAAGTGCCACCATTTTTACAGGGGTTGCTCTCACAGTCATTGATATCTGCAACAGTTGGGAGGAGAAAAAAAAAAAAAGAGGGAAAAAACCTCAAACTAGGAGTACAGCTAGTGGAAGTTATCTTATTGCAGACTGTTTGGTGCTACTTCCATTTCTAAGACCCTTTTGAGGGGAAGGGTTATAAGCAAGATGAGAAATGGGTGAAAAACTGGATGAAGTGATGAACCCATCACTCGACAATTACTATTAAAACCAACAAAAAAATAAATCAGGAGTCCTTAAGATCCACATTAAACCCCACTATTAACTCCCTCAGACCTTGTATACATAAGGTTTTTAAAAACATACAATTCATGGCCAGAGGGTTCATTACTGTGAACTTTCCCCAAGGCCCAGCAAATTCCACTCTGCCTCACCCAAGGCGGGATATGAAAACTTAAAGCAGTTCCAAGGTTCACTGCGTTACAATAAAGAACCCTTAAAGCAGTCTGGGAGGGAAGGATGGAATATTTCTTAAAAAAAAAAAAAAAAGAAAAAAGATATCCTCCTTTCAGCTCTTACTCTCATGGCAGTAGGTGCCGGTGAATCCTTTGTTGCATTCACAGGTGAACTTCCCACCCGCTTGGCTCTTGCATTTCCCGTGAGGACCACAGACGTTGGAAGAAATGTAGCGAACCCCCTCGGGTGTGCTGTTGGAAGCCACTGCCACGGTGCAGCTGTCGATCACTGTGGAAAAGCAGAACCTGCATGAGGATTGCCGATCTGACCTGATTCCTTAAGCTAAGAGCAACATTTTAATTCCCAGTGATGGATGTTTAGAAGACATGTGTTGGAAAAGACCTTTAAGACCCTCGAGTCCAGCCACAAACCTAACAGTGCCAAATATGTTTGCTGCTTTAAATGGAAGGACTGTGCCAACTGTGCATAAAATAATCACATTTTATCTGACGGTTGCTGGACCACATCCACGGCCTGGAATAGGCTGTTTGCTACCTGTGTTTTCTGTCCACGTGGACATAAGGCTGTCTTTCAATAGCTGATATTTACAAATATTACTCATCTGCTCATACAAATAAAGGCCTAAGGCAGAGGGCAAAATTCAGCCTCTTTATGCAAGAGCTACTCCAGTGACTCCACTGCTGGAGCTGCATTAGGGCTCCAGCCAGGGGAGGGGCAGGAACTGTTGCCAGACATTCCCATTCACCCGCGAGGCAACACAAACCTTCACAGGGAGTTGTGCGGCAGTGATCCTTCAGGTGGGAGCAGTTCTTCCCTTCATAGTCCTCAGGGCAGTTACAGAAATAGTCCATGGCAAGATTGAAGCACTGGGCGCCGTTCTGGCAAGGATTGGGCTCGCAGTAATCTATGTCCAGCTGCAAGTAGTGCAGACAGAGGGAAGGGGAATAGAAAGGGGAGGGGAAAAAGGAGTGAGGGAAGGCTGAGTGAAACAGAAGGTTTATCATAGCTTTTCCCTCACCATGACAGGCTGACATTGTGGAATCTGACCTTTTTATCTGCTCTCTCAAAGAGTCATTCATAACACGGGGTTTAGTTCGACTCGCGGCTGTTCGGGCAGACAGACTCTTGATATCGAACAGCCAAAATTAATAGAGCGCAAAGCCGGACACGCAAACCCCGTTTAACAAAAAGAATCCTCCGCAGCCCGACAGGGGTTTTGTTGGTTTCTTTTCCCCCCAATATATATTAATCAAGCAGTTTGTTGGCAGACTGACAGCGATATCAAGTACAACTTTATCCTATGGTTCACTGGACTGCAGGCATTCCGTGCACAGATCCGGAGCGCCGGTACAAACGGCACTGGCTGAGGGCCTGCCTTTCACCCAGGCTTCTTACCTGACAGAGGTTTCCTGAGAAACCAGCGGGACACAGACATTGGAATCCATTGATTTCATCCTGGCAATGACCCCCATTCATGCAAGGGTTACTTGCACATTCATTGATGTCTTTCTCACAGTGATCTCCTGCATAGCCAGGTGAACAGATACACCGATAACCATTAACCAAGTCCTGGGAAAGAACAGAAAAGTTTAGAGTTAAAGGTTTTTCCTCCCTCTTGAGGTAGTCTTATTAAGGGGGAAAAAAAAAAAAGTCAAAAAAAAAAAAATCATCTTACTCTGTCCAACAAGGCAAAAATATTTAGGGGGGGAAAAAACAAACACACACAGACCCAGTTCTGGCTTATGTTCTTAATTTCCAGGCAAGACATTAATCCACATTTTGCAGTGAAGTGCCTACATTTACAGAAGGTAATTTGCACAACCAGCCCATTCACTGGTGACACTGGCAGTGAAAATGAGTCATTTATTGCAGTTATATTTTTTGCCTTTACTGTTGTACAGACATATCTGGACATGCTATAGCATGACATAGGCCCTCCCCCCAGCTTAAAGAAAGGACAACTTATACCACCTAATTGCTATTTTCCAAACTATTTGTGCTTAGACTCAAACGTTTTGGTTACTGTTGCAAGTCTTTGGGAAACCAAAGTAAACCAAGAATGGCTCACCCGACAGGATCCTCCATTCTGACATTGTCCACGACAGTCGTTAATATCTGTAATAAAATTAGCATGGTTAGAAGGCAAAAATATATTTACACTAGATAGAGAGTTCAGGTCTCTCTAAAACTGCAGCTAGATAAACCTTTTGTCAGGTTTCCTGCATGCCTTCCTTGAGATAAGGTTATTATAATGGGTGGGAAACCTTTCGTGATTTTGCTACGAGAGGCAGTGAAACTTCACATCATTGTTTCAGTCACTTTATCTGAATATAGCTATGGTACAGGCTAATGACTTTGATAAAATTGTGTATTTTCATTCTGCACCAACTACTCCCTTTCTAAAAACATCAACTGCTGGGGCTATGCCCAATGTTTAAATCTGAGCTTAGAACATACATATCCCCACAGAACTGGCCTTTAATAAACCCAAGGATATGGACACTTACTGATATCACAGTTGTGGCCAGACCAGCCAGTAATGCAGTCACAGTAGTAGCTGCCAATCAGGTTCCTGCAGGAGTTGGCATTGACACAGGGTTTGCCCTCACATTCATTGGCATCTGAAAAACCAAGGGGAACAGCCCAATGCAGAGTTTGTAGGGCAGGGGGGAAGGGAAAAGCCCACAGCCCACTCTCCCAGCTATCAGCAGTTCCTTCAGAGCTAAGAGGAACTTGTACAGCACAGATGAGTGCGACTGGAACAAACAAAAGTCAATCCCACGTCAGCCTCTGAAGGCTCTTTCAGTTTCTCTGCAATTAGAACATACAGGCTACGCTAATTATTTGATAATTACCCAGCCACTCATTAAGACCAACTTATCCCCCCCACACACATCTCAGCTGAGCGTTTTGAAGGAGAAATGCTGCAGCCCGGTCAGTGGGATGAGTGTGTTGTGTAAGGAATGCAGCCAGCTCATTCTCCGTGAGATCATCCACATTGTGGAACCCAGCTGTGAACTCCTTGGTCTGGAGGAGTTGACATGGCTGAAGAGATACAGCAACTTTCTCACAGGCTAAAGGGAGAAACATATGTGGGGGCAGCGCTGGGAGGCACATCATGCACCCTCCCCACTCCAGGGCAGCTCTGGTTTGAGGGATGTCTCTTAATTAACCATTTCCTTCGACTGCCAGCACACAGCAGCAACAAAGTGATGGAAGCCACGCCTGGAGACTGTCCCAGACCATGGAAACACAAACATCCCTAATGCAAAGGGCACAACTGCCCTGGCCTGGCTGTACCACGGTGACTTTTGCATTTCTCTCTCCCCACTCCAGAAAAGCATTGGATGAAGGGAAAAGCAGTTCTCACCTAGCTGGCACGTTTTGCCAGTCCACTGAGGTGGGCAAATACACTTAAATCCATCAACTAGATCTTGGCAAGTTCCTCCATGACCACAGGGATTTGGAGAACAATCATCAATATCTGTAATGCAGAGTAAGGAGAGGCTTAGCTCCACTGCCTGACAGGCAATGGCACTAACTGACACATTTGATAAATGGTTGCTGCTACTTGGGTTTTCCCCGAGGATCAGAAGGACAACAGGACTTCCACTTGGAATTCTAGGTCATCTCTGATTTCAGTAAAAGCCTCCTTTAAAAATAAGAGTAGTGTAAATGGGGGTTCAAAGCACAGGGGAAGGAGTTTACCCCTATGGCCTTTGTGCAAGTGGAAGTCACATTTTGATCCAGCAACTCTCTCTAAACAGCATTTTAAACAATTTGCCAGAATTCTACAAAAATTCAGTATTTCGATTCTTTAGAGAAGCCTTTGGCCTTTCTTTCCCCTGGCAGTTAACAAACAAAAACCTCAGCACCAGCAAAGGGAAAGAGAGTGCTCAGGGGAATAAAGGGCTGCCAGGAACCAATGCTCAAGCTGAGAAAGGTTAAATAGGCTGCCCTATAAGTTTATCAGTGCTCACAAAGAGTGATCGAAACCAGCAAACTAGCATCTTTTTTCATACAAATTTGAAAGAACTCACTATCAGTGCAAGTTGGTCCAGCCCAGCCAGGTGCACACACACACTCAAATCCCGTGGATGTCTCCAGGCAGCTTCCTCCGTTGTGACAGGGATCGGAGAGGCAGGCGTGCTCCGCTGCACCGGACACAGGCACATCAGGGGAGGGAACACAGCAATGCCACCGGGAGCCACCCCCTACGCCCACCCCCTGCTTCTGCCCTGGACACATCATCATCACACTGCTGCACTGCACTCCTGCAAGAACCAGGAGGCTGATGGTCACAGACACCAAAAGCTCATGAGGAAGCATGAACCGGCAAGGCTAGAAATTTGTACCCAGTCCTGACCAGGTGCACTAGAAACGGAGTTTTCCTCCATCTCATTGAGTGTATCCAAACCCAGGTAAGAATTAACTGTCAGTGGCAGCTCAGCGGCTGCAAACACTCACCAATTTCACAGTTCTGTCCCGAGTAGCCCTCAGGGCAGGAACACTGGTATTTGTCAGGGCCGGTGTTGCTGCAGGTGCCACCGTTCAGACAGGGCGGGTGGGTTCCACAGTAGTTCAGATCTGCAGGAGGGGAGGAGCTTTAGAGCCACGGTTGGAAAGCAACAGAAACACCCCCACGTGTGTGCTTTGTCTGTTTATTCCAGAGCCTTTACAAAATGCATCCACACACAAGAGCAGGACAGGGCAGGGAGAAGTTAAGGACACGCCAGAAGAGCAGTGGAGACAACGCCAAGCAGCTGAAGGACAACACACTCCCAGCACTCTGAGCCTCACGTGCAAAGGCTCCCAGTGTTAACATTCAAGTGTTCCATGGGCTCCCCGTGGGATTAGCATACCTTTGTCACAGAGCTGACCACCCCAGTTGGTTTCACAGAGGCATTGCCATGGTTCAATGCAAGTGCCATGGACACATCCCGGGTGTGGAATGCACTTATCACAGTACTGGCCTTGCCATCCATACTGACACCTTCGGTTAAAGAGGGGGAAAAAAAAATCAGAACAGGGAAACAAACCAAAAGCCAGTCAGAACTGCTCTGTGTAGATACAAGTGTGGAACTCCAAAGCTTGGAAAAAGGCTGGGGAAGTGGGGGAGAAGGGCAGGATGAGGGGAGGGGAGAAGCTATTCAAGGATTGTTTGATGGTTTCTTGTAAACAAACATTTTGGTAGTTTTGCCAAGGTCTCTGTAGTCGGCCTCCTGACAAAAGAATAACTGTTCTGAGAGAACCAGCATGAGGCCATTCAGCACAATAATACTCTTTTGGAGCCTCATATAAATGTGGCAGAGAGGGTGGGTGTGCACTACAAATCAATCTCTGGGCTTTGACAGGGTGCTTTATAAATCGAGGGGGGGAGAAAGAGTCAGTGGGAAAAACAGTTATCCAGAGATCCTCATGAATACAAGGTTCCAGGCGTTTCAGCCATGCTGGGGTCGAAGGAAGACAAACAAAACCATAACCACCAACTCTGAGCCCTTGGCAAGGCAGTAGCAAAGCATGAGGAGTTCCCTGCTCCATCAGAAGCCAGCCTTATTCCCAACCAGGAGACACACACAGCCAGTATGGAGCGGGCCACAGTCAGGGATGAAAGAAAACAGCACACATCAGGATTCTACATGTGTGCAAAGATCAGCTGCTGGGGTGTTTCAGAGTTTGATTGATGCTAATAACCTCTTTTCAGGGAATAACTAAAACATCCAATTCTGAGAAACTTCAGCATCTGAAGAATTTATTATTTATTGCCACTATCAATTAGGTACCTGAATTCTCTACTTAAAAGAAAGATGTGCTTTTAAAGTAGAGCCCCCTTAAGGGAAAGCTCATTTTGGCATTCATTTAGTTCTCGCTAGCAAGACAGACCAAGGATTCTTCAAATTAAAGTGGATCTATAGTTAGAAACAAGCAAAACAAGTTGAAAACGAAAAGCAAGGGTTTGTTGAGGTACTGTAGTTCATTAACAGGTCTTGAGAGTAATTGATCAGCAGCAATTATGCACTAAGCTGTCACTAAATTATGAAAACAAACCTCAGCTCTACAGAAGTCAGCTAAGCTTTCTATTTGTAAAACCCCCCACCATTCTTCTGCTGGCAATTTCTTCTCATGGGAAAAAGGCAGAAGGATCTATCCAGTGGGTAATCACACACAGCCAGTGGTAAAGTCCAACTTCCCTTCTAAAAATCTCAGGTGACAAACTACATCCTAATTAACTTTTTTCTTTAATAGCTATTTCAATAGCAGCCTATTCAAAGTCAATGGGAAATTCTTATTAGTTTGTGTGTTAACAAAAAAAGCCAGTCCAACTTATGTGTCTTTGTGAGCAAGGAACATGAAAGAAAACAAGATAAGGCAAAACAACCTCTCTCAAGTGGCTCTTGGAAAATCCTTCTGTAGAGGGAATATAATAAGAATGCACAGAGATCAAAATTGAGGAACATACCCTTTTAATTTGTATTGCATTCAAAGCAACTTGCCTGTGAGCTTGCACACAAGCCAAACTAAGGGACCTCACCTGCAAAAACAGGTATCCACATTGAGAGTTTTATTCCTTTCTGTCAAATCAAAGTGGTGGTGGGTTTTTTTTCTTTAAAACAAGTGTAAAGAGAAATGAAATAATTATAAAAAAAAAACCACACCACACAGGAAAAAATTCTGTGAGCTTTACAGCCAAAGATATTACCTTCTTCAAACATCAGCTTCAAAACATAACAAACAAAACTGGATAAGGCTATGGGCATTTAGAAAACAAGAAGTTAGATAGCAATTCCAGAAAAAGACTCACAGTAATAATTCTTGTTTAATAATATGTATGCAGCAGTTTCTCATGAGAAATTTAAAGTTAACTTTCCTTGTATAGTGATTCATGAGTAAAAATGGTTTTGTTGGCTGGCCTGCATTGAAGAAAGTGACTCTCACCAAGAGGGAAAAGGATATTTTAGGAACGTTTGGAGTTGTCTGTTGTACCAGAATGCAGAGCAGTTTCTGCTGGGATGTTATTTTTAAACCCTGTTGCATTTGTAACATACAGGCTATATGACTCATCAAAACTTAAAAGAGAATAAAATCTTGTTTCTGTGTTCACTTTAAAGATAGTGGTCTGACTTGGCAAGCAGAAGTTATCTGAAAGCACCAGAAGGACAGCATTGTTTCAAGACTATGCAAATCAAGTGTGGGAAAGTTGCACCTTAAGTAAATAAGAGCACTAGTGCATGTCTGGGCAGTGAGTGGGAGGCAAGAGACTTAGAAAGAGAAAGGAAAGGAAAAAAAAATCTGGAAACAAAGCCTGTTGTTCTGACTAGGAGACAGCAACCCCTACAAGGCATGTTTATTCTGATGACAGAAGCACAAATCACTGGTAGCCCTGACTGACTCGCTCCTCTCGCCATCTGGCCCCCCAATACTTCCTACTACTTGCTAGGCTTTTTCTTTTTTTTTTAATTAAGAAGAGATTTAGTTTTGGTGTTCTGGGGGTAAACCAGCTCATATCAGTGCTGCTAAAGGTTAAAAATCACTGAAGGACTGACAGCAGTCCATCCTGCAGCTCGACTTTCACTTTGCCACGGCTCTTGTGAGGATGAGAAGTTCCTTCCTACCTTGCTGTCAGAATGTTCCTTGATTTTTTTTTGTTTGTTTGTTTGCTTTGAAGCATAAGTTACAGGGACAGAGAGAACAAATTAACCAGTGTGGCTATTTGGGCTGAATTCTGCCTAAATGTCTGCCAGACACCCCAGATTTAGTTCCCGATTGAACTCCAGTCCACTCCATGAAAAAATTTCCAGCAACAGAGAATCCACCAATATGCTTGTCAGGCAGAGGAATTACTTTCTATTCCTTCAGACTTCTGAGTCTTATTCATGAATACCCAAACTTTACTTTTAACCCTTCCTACACAGGATCAATATCAACCTTTTGTAACCTCAGAAGCCCTCAGCTGTAAACAGATGTGATAAAGGGTTACCTGCAGCAGCTTGGGAGCTGCTTGTTGATAAAGAATATCCACATTTAATATCCACTAACCCTCTAAGGGTAAGGGAGAGAACCTCCCCATGCTGTAAATGCATGCTGCATATTTTAAGGCATTCCAAATATTTAGTTGTTGGGTTATGGGTAAAATCTGCTTTTCATTGTCTCCTTGCCAGGACAGAATGGACTTCAAAGCATGGCAGCAAAATTCAGCATTCATGGAGCCTACTGACAAGATTTCATCCCAGCCATTAACCTCTCAGCACTCGGAGCCCGGCTCACAATGGCAAAGGAACCGAGAGATTTAACTAATCCCATTCTAAAGAATGCTTGACTTTTGCCTACTGATGGAAGAAACCTGGGGGTGGGAGGGGAGAAGGGGGAAACAGTGAAAGGGAGAAGGGGAGAGAAAAGCCACACTGTACTTCAAGCTTGGAGTTGAAAAAGCCTGTTAATCAGGCTGGGGGGAAAAAACATACCCAGAAAACATTTGCACTATTTATGCAGAAACAATTAGTTAGTGCTCATTAGGCAGCATTCACACGATTTATCCCATACCCCCCCCCCCCCCCCCCCCCCCCCC